>NW_027175596.1:85000-100472 GCF_028021215.1 Eschrichtius robustus
GGTACGGGTTAGGATTAGGGTACGTGTTAGGGTTAGGGTAGGGGTTAGGGTTAGTGTATGCGTTAGGGTTAGGGTATTTATTAAACCTATCCCACTCTCTAGATACCCCTTAGCACGTCAAGGAATATTATTTGGGGGTCCAGCCATGGAGAAGAGTTTAGACACTAGGAGAAGATAAGGAACACACCCGTCATCAAGAAATCACATTAGGATTCTCTTTTTAACCTGTTCCTTAAAACACTAGTGCTTAGGAAATCTATTGGAGGCAGAAGCAGTCAAGGGTAGCTTAGGGTTAGGGTTAGGGTTAGGGCTAGAGTTAGGGTACGGCATAGGGTACGGGTTCGGGTACGGGTTCGTGTACGGCGTAGGGTATGGGTTAGAGTAAGGGTTAGGGTTAGTTTGAAGGTTAGGGCTCGGTTTAGGTTTCGGCTTAGGATTAGGGTACGTGTTAGGGTTAGGGTAGGGGTTAGGGTTATGGTACGCGTTAGGGTTAGGGTAGTTATTAAACCTATCCCACTCTCTAGATACCCCTTAGCACGTCAAGGAATATTATTTGGGTGTCCAGCCATGGAGAAGAGTTTAGACACTAGGAGAAGATAAGGAACACACCCATTATCAAGAAATCACATTAGGATTCTCTTTTTAACCTGTTCCTTAAAACACTTGTGCTTAGGAAATCTATTGGAGGCAGAAGCAGTCAAGGGTAGCTTAGGGTTAGGGTTAGGGTTAGGGTTAGGTTTAGGGTACGGCTTAGGGTACGGGTTCGTGTACGGGTTCGTGTACGGCGTAGGGTATGGGTTAGGGTTAGGGTTAGGGTTAGTTTGAAGGTTAGGGCTCGGTTTAGGGCACGGGTTAATATTAGGGTTCGTGTTAGTGTTAGGGTAGGGGTTAGGGTTAGGGTACGCGTTAAGGTTAGGGTAGTTATTAAACCTATCCCACTCTGCAGATACCCCTTAGCACGTCAAGGAATATTATTTGGGGGTCCAGCCATGGAGAAGAGTTTAGACACTAGGAGAAGATAAGGAACACACCCATTATCCTGAAATCACATTAGGATTCTCTTTTTAACCTGTTCCTTAAAACACTAGTGCTTAGGAAATCTATTGGAGGCAGAAGCAGTCAAGGGTAGCTTAGGGTTAGGGTTAGGGTTAGGGTTAGGGTACGGCTTAGGGTACTGGTTCGGGTAAGGGTTCGGGTACGGGTTCGGGTACGGCGTAGGGTATGGGTTAGGTTTAGGGTTAGGGTTAGTTTGAGGGTTAGGGCTCGGTTTAGGTTACGGGTTAGGATTAGGGTACGTGTTAGGGTTAGGGTAGGGGTTAGGGTTAGGGTACGCGTTAGGGTTAGGGTAGTTATTAAACCTATCCCACTCTCTAGATACCCCTTAGCACGTCAAGGAATATTATTTGGGGGTCCAGCCATGGAGAAGAGTTTAGACACTAGGAGAAGATAAGGAACACACCCATTATCAAGAAATCACATTAGGATTCTGTTTTTAACCTGTTCCTTAAAACACTAGTGCTTAGGAAATCTATTGGAGGCAGAAGCAGTCAAGGGTAGCTTAGGGTTAGGGTTAGGTTTAGGGTTAGGGTTAGGGTTAGGGTTAGGGTTAGGGTACGGCTTAGTGTACGGGTTCGGGTATGGCGTAGGGTATGGGTTAGGGTTAGGGTTAGGGTTAGTTTGAGGGTTAGGGCTCGGTTTAGGTTACGGGTTAGGATTAGGGTACGTCTTAGGGTTAGGGTAGCGGTTAGGGTTAGGGTACGCGTTAGGGTTAGGGTAGTTATTAAACCTATCCCACTCTCTAGATAACCCTTAGCACGTCAAGGAATATTATTTGGGGGTCCAGCCATGGAGAAGAGTTTAGACACTAGGAGAAGATAAGGAACACACCCATTATCAAGAAATCACATTAGGATTCTGTTTTTAACCTTTTCCTTAAAACACTAGTGCTTAGGAAATCTATTGGAGGCAGAAGCAGTCAAGGGTAGCTTAGGGTTAGGGTTAGGGTTAGGGTTAGGGTTAGCTTTAGGGTACGGCTTAGGGTACGGGTTCGGGTACGGGTTCGGGTACGGCGTAGGGTATGGGTTAGGGTTAGGGTTAGGGTTAGTTTGAGGGTTAGGGCTCGGTTTAGGGTACGGGTTAGGATTAGGGTACGTGTTAGGGTTAGGGTACGCGTTAGGGTTAGGGTAGTTATTAAACCTATCCCACTCTCTAGATACCCCTTAGCACGTCAAGGAATATTATTTGGGTGTCCAGCCATGGAGAAGAGTTTAGACACTAGGAGAAGATAAGGAACACACCCATTATCAAGAAATCACATTAGGATTCTCTTTTTAACCTGTTCCTTAATACACTAGTGCTTAAGAAATCTATTGGAGGCAGAAGCAGGCAAGGGTAGCTTAGGGTTAGGGTTAGGGTTAGGGTTAGGTTTAGGGTACGGCTTAGGGTACGGGTTCGGGTACGGGTTCGGGTACGGGTTCGGGTACGGCGTAGGGTATGGGTTAGGGTTAGGGTTAGGGTTAGTTTGAGGGTTAGGGCTCGGTTTAGGGTACGGGTTAGGATTAGTGTACGTGTTAGGGTTAGGGTAGAGGTTACGGTTAGGGTATGCGTTAGGGTTAGGGTAGTTATTAAACCTATCCCACTCTCTAGATACCCCTTAGCACGTCAAGGAATATTATTTGGGTGGCCAGCCATGGAGAAGAGTTTAGACACTAGGAGAAGATAAGGAACACACCCATTATCAAGAAATCACATTAGGATTCTCTTTTTAACCTGTTCCTTAAAACACTAGTGCTTAGGAAATCTATTGGAGGCAGAAGCAGTCAAGGGTAGCTTAGGGTTAGGGTTAGGGTTATTGTTAGGGTAAGGCTTAGGGTACGGGTTCGGGTACGGCATAGGGTATGGGTTAGGGTTAGGGTTAGGTTTAGTTTGAGGGTTAGGGCTCGGTTTAGGGTACGGGTTAGGAGTAGGGTACGTGTTAGGGTTAGGGTAGGGGTTAGGGTTAGGGTACGCGTTAGGGTTAGGGTGGTTATTAAACCTAACCCACTCCCTAGATACCCCTTAGCACGTCAAGGAATATTATTTGGGGGTGCAGCCATGGAGAAGAGTTTAGACAGTAGGAGAAGATAAGGAACACACCCATTATCAAGAAATCACATTAGGATTCTCTCTTTAACCTGTTCCTTAAAACACTAGTGCTTAGGAAATCTATTGGAGGCAGAAGCAGTCAAGGGTAGCTTAGGGTTAGGGTTAGGGTTAGGGTTAGGGTTAGGGTTAGGGTACGGCTTAGGGTACGGGTTCGGGTACGGGTTCGTGTACGCTGTAGGGTATGGGTTAGGGTTAGGGTTAGGGTTAGTTTGAAGGTTAGGGCTCGGTTTAGGGTACGGGTTAGGATTAGGGTTCGTGTTAGGGTTAGGGTAGGGGTTAGGGTTAGGGTACGCATTAGGGTTAGGGTAGTTATTAAACCTATCCCACTCTCTAGATACCCCTTAACACGTCAAGGAATATTATTTGGGGGTCCAGCCATGGAGAAGAGTTTAGACACTAGGAGAAGATAAGGAACACACCCATTATCAAGAAATCACATTAGGATTCTCTTTTTAACCTGTTCCTTAAAACACTAGTGCTTAGGAAATCTATTGGAGGCAGAAGCAGTCAAGGGTAGCTTAGGTTTAGGGTTTGGGTTAGGGTACGGCTTAGGGTACGGGTTCGGGTACGGGTTTGGGTATGGCGTAGGATATGGGTTAGGGTTAGGGTTAGGGTTAGTTTGAGGGTTAGGGCTCGGTTTAGGGTACGGGTTAGGATTAGGGTACGTGTTAGGGTGAGGGTAGGGGTTAGGGTTAGGGTACGCGTTAGGGTTAGGGTAGTTATTAAACCTATCCCACTCTCTAGATACCCCTTAGCACGTCAAGGAATATTATTTGGGGGTCCAGCCATGGAGAAAAGTTTAGACACTAGGAGAAGATAAGGAACACACCCATTATCAAGAAATCACATTAGGATTCTCTTTTTAACCTGTTCCTTAAAACACTAGTGCTTAGGAAATCTATTGGAGGCAGAAGCAGTCAAGGGTAGCTTAGAGTTATGGTTAGGGTTAGGGTTATTGTTAGGGTAAGGCTTAGGGTACGGGTTCGGGTACGGTTTCGGGTACGGTATAGGGTATGGGTTAGGGTTAGGGTTAGGGTTAGTTTGAGGGTTAGGGCTCGGTTTAGGGTACGGGTTAGGATTAGGGTACGTGTTAGGGTTAGGGTAGGGGTTAGGGTTAGGGTATGCGTTAGGGTTAGGGTATTTATTAAACCTATCCCACTCTCTAGATACCCCTTAGCACGTCAAGGAATATTATTTGGGGGTCCAGCCATGGAGAAGAGTTTAGACACTAGGAGAAGATAAGGAACACACCCGTCATCAAGAAATCACATTAGGATTCTCTTTTTAACCTGTTCCTTAAAACACTAGTGCTTAGGAAATCTATTGGAGGCAGAAGCAGTCAAGGGTAGCTTAGGGTTAGGGTTAGGGTTAGGGTAGGGCTTAGGGTACGGGTTCGTGTACGGGTTCGGGTACGGTTTTGGGTATGGCGTAGGATATGGGTTAGGGTTAGGGTTAGGGTTAGTTTGAGGGTTAGGGCTCGGTTTAGGGTACGGGTTAGGATTAGGGTACGTGTTAGGGTTAGGGTAGGGGTTAGGGTTAGAGTACGCGTTAGGGTTAGGGTAGTTATTAAACCTATCCCACTCTCTAGATACCCCTTAGCACGTCAAGGAATATTATTTGGGTGTCCAGCCATGGAGAAGAGTTTAGACACTAGGAGAAGATAAGGAACACACCCATTATCAAGAAATCACATTAGGATTCTCTTTTTAACCTGTTCCTTAAAACACTAGTGCTTAGGAAATCTATTGGAGGCAGAAGCAGTCAAGGGTAGCTTAGGGTTAGGGTTTGGGTTAGGGTACGGCTTAGGGTACGGGTTCGGGTACGGGTTTGGGTATGGCGTAGGATATGGGTTAGGGTTAGGGTTAGGGTTAGTTTGAGGGTTAGGGCTCGGTTTAGGGTACGGGTTAGGATTAGGGTACGTGTTAGGGTGAGGGTAGGGGTTAGGGTTAGGGTACGCGTTAGGGTTAGGGTAGTTATTAAACCTATCCCACTCTCTAGATACCCCTTAGCACGTCCAGGAATATTATTTGGGGGTCCAGCCATGGAGAAAAGTTTAGACACTAGGAGAAAATAAGGAACACACCCATTATCAAGAAATCACATTAGGATTCTCTTTTTAACCTGTTCCTTAAAACACTAGTGCTTAGGAAATCTATTGGAGGCAGAAGCAGTCAAGGGTAGCTTAGAGTTATGGTTAGGGTTAGGGTTATTGTTAGGGTAAGGCTTAGGGTACGGGTTCGGGTACGGTTTCGGGTACGGTATAGGGTATGGGTTAGGGTTAGGGTTAGGGTTAGTTTGAGGGTTAGGGCTCGGTTTAGGGTACGGGTTAGGATTAGGGTACGTGTTAGGGTTAGGGTAGGGGTTAGGGTTAGGGTATGCGTTAGGGTTAGGGTATTTATTAAACCTATCCCACTCTCTAGATACCCCTTAGCACGTCAAGGAATATTATTTGGGGGTCCAGCCATGGAGAAGAGTTTAGACACTAGGAGAAGATAAGGAACACACCCGTCATCAAGAAATCACATTAGGATTCTCTTTTTAACCTGTTCCTTAAAACACTAGTGCTTAGGAAATCTATTGGAGGCAGAAGCAGTCAAGGGTAGCTTAGGGTTAGGGTTAGGGTTAGGGCTAGAGTTAGGGTACGGCATAGGGTACGGGTTCGGGTACGGGTTCGTGTACGGCGTAGGGTATGGGTTAGAGTTAGGGTTAGGGTTAGTTTGAAGGTTAGGGCTCGGTTTAGGTTTCGGCTTAGGATTAGGGTACGTGTTAGGGTTAGGGTAGGGGTTAGGGTTATGGTACGCGTTAGGGTTAGGGTAGTTATTAAACCTATCCCACTCTCTAGATACCCCTTAGCACGTCAAGGAATATTATTTGGGGGTCCAGCCATGGAGAAGAGTTTAGACACTAGGAGAAGATAAGGAACACACCCATTATCAAGAAATCACATTAGGATTCTCTTTTTAACCTGTTCCTTAAAACACTTGTGCTTAGGAAATCTATTGGAGGCAGAAGCAGTCAAGGGTAGCTTAGGGTTAGGGTTAGGGTTAGGGTTAGGTTTAGGGTACGGCTTAGGGTACGGGTTCGTGTACGGGTTCGTGTACGGCGTAGGGTATGGGTTAGGGTAAGGGTTAGGGTTAGTTTGAAGGGTAGGGCTCGGTTTAGGGCACGGGTTAATATTAGGGTTCGTGTTAGGGTTAGGGTAGGGGTTAGGGTTAGGGTACGCGTTAAGGTTAGGGTAGTTATTAAACCTATCCCACTCTGTAGATACCCCTTAGCACGTCAAGGAATATTATTTGGGGGTCCAGCCATGGAGAAGAGTTTAGACACTAGGAGAAGATAAGGAACACACCCATTATCCTGAAATCACATTAGGATTCTCTTTTTAACCTGTTCCTTAAAACACTAGTGCTTAGGAAATCTATTGGAGGCAGAAGCAGTCAAGGGTAGCTTAGGGTTAGGGTTAGGGTTAGGGTTAGGGTTAGGGTACGGCTTAGGGTACGGGTTCGGGTACGGGTTCGCGTACGGCGTAGGGTATGGGTTAGGGTTAGGGTTAGGGTTAGTTTGAAGGTTAGGGCTCGGTTTAGGGCACGGGTTAGGATTAGGGTTCGTGTTAGGGTTAGGGTAGGGGTTAGGGTTAGGGTACGCGTTAAGCTTAGGGTAGTTATTAAACCTATCCCACTCTCTAGATACCCCTTAGCACGTCAAGGAATATTATTTGGGGGTCCAGCCATGGAGAAGAGTTTAGACACTAGGAGAAGATAAGGAACACACCCATTATCCTGAAATCACATTAGGATTCTCTTTTTAACCTGTTCCTTAATACACTAGTGCTTAGGAAATCTATTGGAGGCAGAAGCAGTCAAGGGTAGCTTAGGGTTAGGGTTAGGGTTAGGGTTAGGTTTAGGGTACGGCTTAGGGTACGGGTTCGGGTAAGGGTTCGGGTACGGCGTAGGGTATGGGTTAGGGTTAGGGTTAGGGTTAATTTGAGGGTTAGGGCTCGGTTTAGGTTACGGGTTAGGATTAGTGTACGTGTTAGGGTTAAGGTAGAGGTTAGGGTTAGGGTACGCGTTAGGTTAAGGGTAGTTATTAAACCTATCCCACTCTCTAGATACCCCTTAGCACGTCAAGGAATATTATTTGGGGGTCCAGCCATGGAGAAGAGTTTAGACACTAGGAGAAGATAAGGAACACACCCAATATCAAGAAATCACATTAGGATTCTCTTTTTAACCTGTTCCTTAAAACACTAGTGCTTACGAAATCTATTGGAGGCAGAAGCAGTCAAGGGTATCTTAGAGTTATGGTTAGGGTTAGGGTTATTGTTAGGGTAAGGCTTAGGGTACGGGTTCGGGTACGGTTTCGGGTACGGTATAGGGTATGGGTTAGGGTTAGGGTTAGGGTTAGTTTGAGGGTTAGGGCTCGGTTTAGGGTACGGGTTAGGATTAGGGTACGTGTTAGGGTTAGGGTAGGGGTTAGGGTTAGGGTATGCGTTAGGGTTAGGGTATTTATTAAACCTATCCCACTCTCTAGATACCCCTTAGCACGTCAAGGAATATTATTTGCGGGTCCAGCCATGGAGAAGAGTTTAGACACTAGGAGAAGATAAGGAACACACCCGTCATCAAGAAATCACATTAGGATTCTCTTTTTAACCTGTTCCTTTAAACACTAGTGCTTAGGAAATCTATTGGAGGCAGAAGCAGTCAAGGGTAGCTTAGGGTTAGGGTTAGGGTTAGGGTAGGGCTTAGGGTACGGGTTCGTGTACGGGTTCGGGTACGGTTTTGGGTATGGCGTAGGATATGGGTTAGGGTTAGGGTTAGGGTTAGTTTGAGGGTTAGGGCTCGGTTTAGGGTACGGGTTAGGATTAGGGTACGTGTTAGGGTTAGGGTAGGGGTTAGGGTTAGAGTACGCGTTAGGGTTAGGGTAGTTATTAAACCTATCCCACTCTCTAGATACCCCTTAGCACGTCAAGGAATATTATTTGGGTGTCCAGCCATGGAGAAGAGTTTAGACACTAGGAGAAGATAAGGAACACACCCATTATCAAGAAATCACATTAGGATTCTCTTTTTAACCTGTTCCTTAAAACACTAGTGCTTAGGAAATCTATTGGAGGCAGAAGCAGTCAAGGGTAGCTTAGGGTTAGGGTTAGGGTTAGGGCTAGAGTTAGGGTACGGCATAGGGTACGGGTTCGGGTACGGGTTCGTGTACGGCGTAGGGTATGGGTTAGAGTTAGGGTTAGGGTTAGTTTGAAGGTTAGGGCTCGGTTTAGGTTTCGGCTTAGGATTAGGGTACGTGTTAGGGTTAGGGTAGGGGTTAGGGTTATGGTACGCGTTAGGGTTAGGGTAGTTATTAAACCTATCCCACTCTCTAGATACCCCTTAGCACGTCAAGGAATATTATTTGGGGGTCCAGCCATGGAGAAGAGTTTAGACACTAGGAGAAGATAAGGAACACACCCATTATCAAGAAATCACATTAGGATTCTCTTTTTAACCTGTTCCTTAAAACACTTGTGCTTAGGAAATCTATTGGAGGCAGAAGCAGTCAAGGGTAACTTAGGGTTAGGGTTAGGGTTAGGGTTAGGTTTAGGGTACGGCTTAGGGTACGGGTTCGTGTACGGGTTCGTGTACGGCGTAGGGTATGGGTTAGGGTTAGGGTTAGGGTTAGTTTGAAGGTTAGGGCTCGGTTTAGGGCACGGGTTAATATTAGGGTTCGTGTTAGGGTTAGGGTAGGGGTTAGGGTTAGGGTACGCGTTAAGGTTAGGGTAGTTATTAAACCTATCCCACTCTGTAGATACCCCTTAGCACGTCAAGGAATATTATTTGGGGGTCCAGGCATGGAGAAGAGTTGAGACACTAGGAGAAGATAAGGAACACACCCATTATCCTGAAATCACATTAGGATTCTCTTTTTAACCTGTTCCTTAAAACACTAGTGCTTAGGAAATCTATTGGAGGCAGAAGCAGTCAAGGGTAGCTTAGGGTTAGGGTTAGGGTTAGGGTTAGGGTTAGGTTTAGGGTACGGCTTAGGGTACGGGTTCGGGTACGGGTTCGCGTACGGCGTAGGGTATGGGTTAGGGTTAGGGTTAGGGTTAGTTTGAAGGTTAGGGCTCGGTTTAGGGCACGGGTTAGGATTAGGGTTCGTGTTAGGGTTAGGGTAGGGGTTAGGGTTAGGGTACGCGTTAATCTTAGGGTAGTTATTAAACCTATCCCACTCTCTAGATACCCCTTAGCACGTCAAGGAATATTATTTGGGGGTCCAGCCATGGAGAAGAGTTTAGACACTAGGAGAAGATAAGGAACACACCCATTATCCTGAAATCACATTAGGATTCTCTTTTTAACCTGTTCCTTAATACACTAGTGCTTAGGAAATCTATTGGAGGCAGAAGCAGTCAAGGGTAGCTTAGGGTTAGGGTTAGGGTTAGGGTTAGGTTTAGGGTACGGCTTAGGGTACGGGTTCGGGTAAGGGTTCGGGTACGGCGTAGGGTATGGGTTAGGGTTAGGGTTAGGGTTAATTTGAGGGTTAGGGCTCGGTTTAGGTTACGGGTTAGGATTAGTGTACGTGTTAGGGTTAAGGTAGAGGTTAGGGTTAGGGTACGCGTTAGGGTAAGGGTAGTTATTAAACCTATCCCACTCTCTAGATACCCCTTAGCACGTCAAGGAATATTATTTGTGGGTCCAGCCATGGAGAAGAGTTTAGACACTAGGAGAAGATAAGGAACACACCCATTATCAAGAAATCACATTAGGATTCTCTTTTTAACCTGTTCCTTAAAACACTAGTGCTTACGAAATCTATTGGAGGCAGAAGCAGTCAAGGGTATCTTAGAGTTATGGTTAGGGTTAGGGTTATTGTTAGGGTAAGGCTTAGGGTACGGGTTCGGGTACGGTTTCGGGTACGGTATAGGGTATGGGTTAGGGTTAGGGTTAGGGTTAGTTTGAGGGTTAGGGCTCGGTTTAGTGTACGGGTTAGGATTAGGGTACGTGTTAGGGTTAGGGTAGGGGTTAGGGTTAGGGTATGCGTTAGGGTTAGGGTATTTATTAAACCTATCCCACTCTCTAGATACCCCTTAGCACGTCAAGGAATATTATTTGGGGGTCCAGCCATGGAGAAGAGTTTAGACACTAGGAGAAGATAAGGAACACACCCGTCATCAAGAAATCACATTAGGATTCTCTTTTTAACCTGTTCCTTAAAACACTAGTGCTTAGGAAATCTATTGGAGGCAGAAGCAGTCAAGGGTAGCTTAGGGTTAGGGTTAGGGTTAGGGTAGGGCTTAGGGTACGGGTTCGTGTACGGGTTCGGGTACGGTTTTGGGTATGGCGTAGGATATGGGTTAGGGTTAGGGTTAGGGTTAGTTTGAGGGTTAGGGCTCGGTTTAGGGTACGGGTTAGGATTAGGGTACGTGTTAGGGTTAGGGTAGGGGTTAGGGTTAGAGTACGCGTTAGGGTTAGGGTAGTTATTAAACCTATCCCACTCTCTAGATACCCCTTAGCACGTCAAGGAATATTATTTGGGTGTCCAGCCATGGAGAAGAGTTTAGACACTAGGAGAAGATAAGGAACACACCCATTATCAAGAAATCACATTAGGATTCTCTTTTTAACCTGTTCCTTAAAACACTAGTGCTTAGGAAATCTATTGGAGGCAGAAGCAGTCAAGGGTAGCTTAGGGTTAGGGTTAGGGTTAGGGCTAGAGTTAGGGTACGGCATAGGGTACGGGTTCGGGTACGGGTTCGTGTACGGCGTAGGGTATGGGTTAGAGTTAGGGTTAGGGTTAGTTTGAAGGTTAGGGCTCGGTTTAGGTTTCGGCTTAGGATTAGGGTACGTGTTAGGGTTAGGGTAGGGGTTAGGGTTATGGTACTCGTTAGGGTTAGGGTAGTTATTAAACCTATCCCACTCTCTGGATACCCCTTAGCACGTCAAGGAATATTATTTGGGGGTCCAGCCATGGAGAAGAGTTTAGACACTAGGAGAAGATAAGGAACACACCCATTATCAAGAAATCACATTAGGATTCTCTTTTTAACCTGTTCCTTAAAACACTTGTGCTTAGGAAATCTATTGGAGGCAGAAGCAGTCAAGGGTAGCTTAGGTTTAGGGTTAGGGTTAGGGTTAGGGTTAGCTTTAGGGTACGACTTAGTGTACGGGTTCGGGTACGGGTTCGGGTACGGCGTATGGTATGGGTTAGGGTTAGGGTTAGGGTTAGGGTTAGGGTTAGGGTTAGGGTTAGGGTTAGGGTTAGGGTTAGGGTTAGGGTACGGCTTAGGGTACGGGTTCGGGTACGGGTTCGGGTACGGCGTAGGGTATGGTTTAGGGTTAGGGTTAGGGTTAGTTTGAGGGTTAGGGCTCGGTTTAGGTTACGGGTTAGGATTAGTGTACGTGTTAAGGTTAGGGTAGAGGTTAGGGTTAGGGTACGCGTTAACGTTAGGGTAGTTATTAAACCTATCCCACTCTCTAGATACCCCTTAGCACGTCAAGGAATATTATTTGGGGGTCCAGCCATGGAGAAGAGTTTAGACACTAGGAGAAGATAAGGAACACACCCATTATCAAGAAATCACATTAGGATTCTCTTTTTAACCTGTTCCTTAAAACACTAGTGCTTAGGAAATCTATTGGAGGCAGAAGCAGTCAAGGGTAGCTTAGGGTTAGGGTTAGGGTTAGGGTTAGGTTTAGGGTACGGCTTAGGGTAAGGGTTCGGGTATGGGTTCGGGTACGGCGTAGGTTATGGGTTAGGGTTAGGGTTAGTTTGAGGGTTAGGGCTCGGTTTAGGGTACGGGTTAGGATTAGTGTACGTGTTAGGGTTAGGGTAGAGGTTAGGGTTAGGGTATGCTTTAGGGTTCGGGTAGTTATTAAACCTATCCCACTCTCTAGATACCCCTTAGCACGTCAAGGAATATTATTTGGGGATCCAGCCATGGAGAAGAGTTTAGACACTAGGAGAAGATAAGGAACACACCCATTATCAAGAAATCACATTAGGATTCTCTTTTTAACCTGTTCCTTAAAACACTAGTGCTTAGGAAATCTATTGGAGGCAGAAGCAGTCAAGGGTAGCTTAGGGTTAGGGTTAGGGTTATTGTTAGGGTAAGGCTTAGGGTACGGGTTCGGGTACGGGTTCGTGTACGGCGTAGGGTATGGGTTTGGGTTAGGGTTAGGGTTAGTTTGAAGGTTAGGGCTCGGTTTAGGGTACGGGTTAGGATTAGGGTTCGTGTTAGGGTTAGGGTAGGGGTTAGGGTTAGGGTACGCGTTAGGGTTAGGGTAGTTATTAAACCTATCCCACTCTCTAGATACCCCTTAGCACGTCAAGGAATATTATTTGGGGGTCCAGCCATGGAGAAGAGTTTAGACACTAGGAGAAGATAAGGAACACACCCATTATCCTGAAATCACATTAGGATTCTCTTTTTAACCTGTTCCTTAATACACTAGTGCTTAGGAAATCTATTGGAGGCAGAAGCAGTCAAGGGTAGCTTAGGGTTAGGGTTAGGGTTAGGGTTATTGTTAGGGTACGGCTTAGGGTACGGGTTCGGGTACGGGTTCGGGTACGGCGTAGGGTATGGGTTAGGGTTAGGGTTAGGGTTAGTTTGAGGGTTAGGGCTCGGTTTAGTGTACGGGTTAGGATTAGTGTACGTCTTAGGGTTAGGGTAGAGGTTAGGGTTAGGGTATGTGTTAGGGTTAGGGTAGTTATTAAACCTATCCCACTCTCTAGATACCCCTTAGCACGTCAAGGAATATTATTTGGGGGTCCAGCCATGGAGAAGAGTTTAGACACTAGGAGAAGATAAGGAACACACCCATTATCAAGAAATCACATTAGGATTCTCTTTTTAACCTGTTCCTTAAAACACTAGTGCTTAGGAAATCTATTGGAGGCAGAAGCAGTCAAGGGTAGCTTAGGGTTAGGGTTAGGGTTAGGGCTAGGGTTAGGACACGGCTTAGGGTACGGGTTCGGGTACGGGTTCGTGTACGGCGTAGGGTATGGGTTTGGGTTAGTGTTAGGGTTAGTTTGAAGGTTAGGGCTCGGTTTAGGGTACGGGTTAGGATTAGGGTTCGTGTTAGGGTTAGGGTAGGGGTTAGGGTTAGGGTACGCGTTAGGGTTAGGGTAGTTATTAAACCTATCCCACTCTCTAGATACCCCTTAGCACGTCAAGGAATATTATTTGGGGGTCCAGCCATGGAGAAGAGTTTAGACACTAGGAGAAGATAAAGAACACACCCATTATCCTGAAATCACATTAGGATTCTCTTTTTAACCTGTTCCTTAATACACTAGTGCTTAGGAAATCTATTGGAGGCAGAAGTAGTCAAGGGTAGCTTAGGGTTAGGGTTACGGTTAGGGTTAGGTTTAGGGTACGGCTTAGGGTACGGGTTCGGGTACGGGTTCGGGTACGGCGTAGGGTATGGGTTAGGGTTAGGGTTAGGGTTACTTTGAGTGTTAGGGCTCGGTTTAGGGTACGGGTTAGGATTAGGGTACGTGTTAGGTTTAGGGTAGGGGTTAGGGTTAGGGTACGCGTTAGGGTTAGGGTAGTTATTAAACCTATCCCACTCCCTAGATGCCCCTTAGCACGTCAAGGAATATTATTTGGGGGACCAGCCATGGAGAAGAGTTTAGACACTAGGAGAAGATAAGGAACACACCCATTATCAAGAAATCACTTTAGGATTCTCTTTTTAACCTGTTCCTTAAAACACTAGTGCTTAGGAAATCTATTGGAGGCAGAAGCAGTCAAGGGTAGCTTAGGGTTAGGGTTAGGGTTAGGGTTACGGTTAGGGTTAGGGTACGGGTTCGGGTACGGGTTCGTGTACGGCGTAGGTTATGGGTTAGGGTTAGGGTTAGGGTTAGTTTGAAGGTTAGGGCTCGGTTTAGGGTACGGGTTAGGATTAGGGTTCGTGTTAGGGTTAGGGTAGGGGTTAGGGTTAGGGTACGCGTTAGGGTTAGGGTAGTTATTAAACCTATCCCACTCTCTAGATACCCCTTAGCACGTCAAGGAATATTATTTGGGGGTCCAGCCATGGAGAAGAGTTTAGACACTAGGAGAAGATAAGGAACACACCCATTATCAAGAAATCACATTAGGATTCTCTTTTTAACCTGTTCCTTAAAACACTAGTGCTTAGGAAATCTATTGGAGGCAGAAGCAGTCAAGGGTAGCTTAGGGTTAGGGTTAGGGTTATTGTTAGGGTAAGGCTTAGGGTACGCTTTCGGGTACGGCATAGGGTATGGGTTAGGGTTAGGGTTAGGGTTAGGGTTAGGGTTAGTTTGAGGGTTAGGGCTCGGTTTAGGGTACGGGTTAGGATTAGGGTACGTGTTAGGGTTAGGGTAGGGGTTAGGGTTAGGGTATGCGTTAGGGTTAGGGTATTTATTAAACCTATCCCACTCTCTAGATACCCCTTAGCACGTCAAGGAATATTATTTGGGGGTCCAGCCATGGAGAAGAGTTTAGACACTAGGAGAAGATAAGGAACACACCCGTCATCAAGAAATCACATTAGGATTCTCTTTTTAACCTGTTCCTTAAAACACTAGTGCTTAGGAAATCTATTGGAGGCAGAAGCAGTCAAGGGTAGCTTAGGGTTAGGGTTAGGGTTAGGGTACGGCTTAGGGTACGGGTTCGTGTACGGGTTCGGGTACGGTTTTGGGTATGGCGTAGGATATGGGTTAGGGTTAGGGTTAGGGTTAGTTTGAGGGTTAGGGCTCGGTTTAGGGTACGGGTTAGGATTAGGGTACGTGTTAGGGTTAGGGTAGGGGTTAGGGTTAGAGTACGCGTTAGGGTTAGGGTAGTTATTAAACCTATCCCACTCTCGAGATACCCCTTAGCACGTCAAGGAATATTATTTGGGTGTCCAGCCATGGAGAAGAGTTTAGACACTAGGAGAAGATAAGGAACACACACATTATCAAGAAATCACATTAGGATTCTCTTTTTAACCTGTTCCTTAAAACACTAGTGCTTAGGAAATCTATTGGAGGCAGAAGCAGTCAAGGGTAGCTTAGGGTTAGGGTTAGGGTTAGGGCTAGAGTTAGGGTACGGCATAGGGTACGGGTTCGGGTACGGGTTCGTGTACGGCGTAGGGTATGGGTTAGAGTTAGGGTTAGGGTTAGTTTGAAGGTTAGGGCTCGGTTTAGGTTTCGGCTTAGGATTAGGGTACGTGTTAGGGTTAGGGTAGGGGTTAGGGTTATGGTACGCGTTAGGGTTAGGGTAGTTATTAAACCTATCCCACTCTCTAGATACCCCTTAGCACGTCAAGGAATATTATTTGGGGGTCCAGCCATGGAGAAGAGTTTAGACACTAGGAGAAGATAAGGAACACACCCA
>NW_027175597.1:0-100260 GCF_028021215.1 Eschrichtius robustus
CACAATGCTCCACGATACCTGTCATCACAACTCTCCATGGCCCTCATCGTCACAATGCTCCATGACCCCTTTCATCACAATGCTCCATGACCCCTGTCTTCAAAAAGTTTTATGAACCCTGTCATCACACTGCCCTATGACCCCTGTCATCCCAAGGCTCCGTGGCCCTTGTCAGCAGAATGCTCCATAACACCTGTCATCACGATCCTCCATGACCTTGTCATGACAACGCTCCACGACCCATGTCATCACAAGGCTCCATGGCCATTGACATCAGAATTCCCCATGACACATGACAACACAATGCTCCAGTACGCCTTTCATCACAATGCTCTAGGCCCCCTGTCATCACAATGCACCATGATCCTTTTCATGACAATAATCCATCACCCCTTTAATCACGATGCTCCAGTATGACTTTCATCACAATACTCGATGCCCCCTGTCATCACAATGCCCCATGAACACTATCATCAACATATTCAATGCCCCCTATAGTCACAATGCTCCATAACCCCTGTCATCACAATGCTCCATAACCCCTGTCATCACAATGCTCCATGACCCCTGTCATCACAATTCTCCATGGCCCCTGTCATCACGATGCTCCATAGCCCTTGTCATCACAATGCTTCATGACCCCTGACATCACAATGCTCCGTGACCCGTTTCATCACAATGCTTCATGCTCCTTGTCATCACAATTCTCCAGGACCACATTCATCACAAAGCTCCATGACACGTTTCATCACAATGCTAAACGGCTCTTTTCATCAAAATGCTCCATGGCGCTTGTCATCACAATGCTCCATGACCCATTTCAACACAATGCTCCATGACCGCTTTCAGCATAATGCTCCATGATCGCTATCATCACAATGATCCATGACCCCTTTCATCACAATGCACCTTGGCTCGTGTCATCACAATGCTCCATGCCCCTTGTCATCACGATAGTCCATGGCGCTTGTCATCACAATGCTCCATGCCCACTCTCATCACAATGCTCCAAGACCACATTCATCACAAAGCTCCATGACACGGTTCATCACAATGCTAAAAGGCCCATGTCATCACAATGCTCAATGGCGCTTGTCATCACAAAGCTCCATGACAATATTCATCACAATGCTCCATGATACCTGTCATCACAATGCTCCATGGCCCTCATCATCACAATTCTCCATGACCCATGACACCACAATGCTCCATGACCACATTCATTACAAATCTTCATGACTCATTTCATCACAATGCTAAAAAGCCCTTGTCATCAAAATGCTCCACGGCGGTTTTCATCACAATGCTCCATGCCCAATGTCATCACAATGCTCCATGACCACATGCATCACAATGCTCCATGAAATGTTTCACTACAATGCTCCATGATCCCTTTAATCACAATGCTCCATGACGATTTTCATCAAAATGCTCCATGGCCCCTCTCATCACAATGCTCCATGCCCCGTGTCATCACAAGGCATCATGACTACTTTCCTCACAATGCTCCATGATCGCTATCATCACAATAATCCATGATCACTATCATGACAATAATACATGACCCTTTTCAACACAATGCTCCAGTACCACTTTCATCACAATGCTCCATGGCCCCTGTTATCCCAATGCTCCATGACCCCTGTCATCACAGTGGTCCATGCCCCTTGTCATCACAATGGCCCATGGCGCTTGTCATCACAAAGCTCCATGACAATATTCATCACAATGCTCCATGATACCTGTCATCACAATGCTCCATGGCCCTCATCATCACAATTCTCCATGACCCATGACACCACAATGCTCCATGATCACTTTCCTCACAATAATCCATGACCCCTTTCATTACAATACTCCAGTACGTCTTTCATCACAATGCTCCTTGCCCCCTGTCATCACAATGATCCATATCACCTATCATCAAAATAATGCATTACCACTTCCATCAAAATGATCCATGACCCCTTTCATCACAATGCACCTTGGCCTGTGTCATCACAATACTCCATGACCCTTGTCATCACAATGCTCCCTGATTCTTTTCATCACAATGCTCCATGACCCCTCTCATTACAATACTCCGTGCTGTGATCTTCTCCAGGCTCCATGCCCTTGTCATCACAATCCTACATGACCCTTTTCATCACAATGTTAAATGACCCTTGTCATCACAATGCTCCATGGCCCTTCCCATGACAACGCTCCATGACTGCTTTCATCACAATGCTCCATGACCTCTGTCATCACAATGCTCCATGTTGTGGTCTTCACCATGCTCCCTGCCCTTGTCATCACAATCCTACATGACCCCTTTCATCACAAGCCTCCATGACCACTTTCATCACAATGATCTATGACGAGTTTCATCCCAATGCTCCATCACCCCTTTCATCACAATGCTCCTTGGCCCGTGTCATTACAACTCTCCATGAAACTTGTTATCACAAAGCTCTATGGCCCTTGTCATCACAATGCTCCATGAGCCATGTTATCACAATGCTCCATGACTCTTTTCATTCCTATGCTCAATGACCCATTTCATCACAATGCTCCATGACCGCCTTCCTCACAATGCTCCATGAGCGCTATCATCACAATAATCCATGATCACTATCATCACAATAATACATGACCCTTTTCAACACAATGCTCCAGTACCACTTTCATCACAATGCTCCATGGCCCCTGTTATCCCAATGCTCCATGACCCCTGTCATCACAGTGGTCCATGCCCATTGTCATCACAATGGTCCATGGTGCTTTTCATCACAAAGCTCCATGCCCACTGACATCACAATGCTCCATGAGCACATTAATCACAAAGCTCCATGACAGGTTTCATCACAATGCTAAAGGCCCATGTCATTACAATGCTCAATGGCGCTTGTCATCACAATGCTCCATTACCACATTCATCACAATGCTCCATGACAACTGTCATCACAATGCTTCATGGGCCTTGTTGTCACAATGCTCCATGACCACTGACTTCACAATTCTCCATGGCCCTTGTCATCACAGTGCTCCATGACTGCTTTCACCACAATGCACCATGGCCCTTGTCAACACATTGCTCCATGCCCCCTGTCATCACAAAGACCCATGACCACTTTTATCACAATGCTGCATTACCACTTTCATCACAATGCTCCCTGACCGCTTTCCTCACAATGCTCCATGACCCCTGTCATCACAATGCTCCATGATCCCTTTCATCACAATAATCCATTACCCCTTTCATCACAACACTCCAGTATGCCTTTTATCACAATGCTCCATGCCCCCTGCCATCACAATGCCCTGTGACCCCTGTCATCACAAAGCTCCATGGCCCTATTCATGACAATGCTCCACGAAACCTGTCATCACAACTCTCCATGGCCCTCATCGTCACAATGTTCCATGACCCCTTTCATCACAATGCTCCATGACCCCTGTCTTCAAAAAGTTTTATGACCCCTGTCATCACACTACCCTATGACCCCTGTCATCCCAAGGCTCCGTGGCCCTTGTCATCAGAATGCTCCATAACACCTGTCATCACGATCCTCCATGACCTTGTCATGACAACGCTCCATGACCCCTGTCATCACAAGGCGCCATGGCCATTGACATCAGAATTCCCCATGACACCTGACAACACAATGCTCCAATACGCCTTTCATCACAATACTCTAGGCCCCCTGTCATCACAATGCACCATGATCCTTTTCATGACAATAATCCATGACCCCTTTCATCACAATGCTCCAGTATGACTTTCATCACAATACTCGATGCCCCCTGTCATCACAATGCCCCATGACCACTGTCATCAACATATTCAATGTCCCCTGTAGTCACAATGCTCCATAACCCCTGTCATCACAATGCTCCATAACCCCTGTCATCACAATGCTCCATGACCCCTGTCATCACAATTCTCCATGGCCCCTGTCATCACAATGCTCCATAGCCCTTGTCATCATAATGCTTCATGACCTCTGACATCACAATGCTCCGTGACCCGCTTCATTACAATGCTTCATGCTCCTTGTCCTCACAATTCTCCAGGACCACATTCATCACAAAGCTCCATGACACGTTTCATCACAATGCTAAACGGCTCTTTTCATCAAAATGCTCCATGGCGCTTGTCATCACAATGCTCCATGACCCATTTCAACACAATTCTCCATGACCGCTTTCAGCATAATGCTCCATGATCGCTATCATCACAATGATCCATGACCCCTTTCATCACAATGCACCTTGGCTCGTGTCATCACAATGCTCCATGCCCCTTGTCATCACAATAGTCCATGGTGCTTGTCATCACAATGCTCCATGCCCACTCTCATCACAATGCTCCAAGACCACATTCATCACAAAGCTCCATGACACGGTTCATCACAATGCTAAAAGGCCCATGTCATCACAATGCTCAATGGCGCTTGTCATCACAAAGCTCCATGACAATATTCATCACAATGCTCCATGATAACTGTCATCACAATGCTCCATGGCCCTCATCATCACAATTCTCCATGACCCATGACACCACAATGCTATATGACCACATTCATTACAAATCTCCATGACCCATTTCATCACAATGCTAAAAAGCCCTTGTCATCAAAATGCTCCACGGCGGTTTTCATCACAATGCTCCATGCCCAATGTCATCACAATGCTCCATGACCACATGCATCACAATGCTCCATGAAATGTTTCACTACAATGCTCCATGATCCCTTTAATCACAATGCTCCATGACGATTTTCATCAAAATGCTCCATGGCCCCTCTCATCACAATGCTCCATGCCCCGTGTCATCACAAGGCATCATGACTACTTTCCTCACACTGCTCCATGATCGCTATCATCACAATAATCCATGATCACTATCATGACAATAATACATGACCCTTTTCAACACAATGCTCCAGTACCACTTTCATCACAATGCTCCATGGCCCCTGTTATCCCAATGCTCCATGACCCCTGTCATCACAGTGGTCCATGCCCCTTGTCATCACAATGGCCCATGGCGCTTGTCATCACAAAGCTCCATGACAATATTCATCACAATGCTCCATGATACCTGTCATCACAATGCTCCATGGCCCTCATCATCACAATTCTCCATGACCTATGACACCACAATGCTCCATGATCACTTTCCTCACAATAATCCATGACCCCATTCATTACAATACTCCAGTACGTCTTTCATCACAATGCTCCTTGCCCACTGTCATCACAATGATCCATATCCCCTATCATCAAAATAATGCATTACCACTTCCATCAAAATGATCCATGACCCCTTTCATCACAATGCACCTTGGCCTGTGTCATCACAATACTCCATGACCCTTGTCATCACAATGCTCCCTGATTCTTTTCATCACAATGCTCCATGACCCCTCTCATTACAATACTCCGTGCTGTGATCTTCTCCAGGCTCCATGCCCTTGTCATCACAATCCTACATGACCCTTTTCATCACAATGTTAAATGACCCTTGTCATCACAATGCTCCATGGCCCTTCCCATGACAACGCTCCATGACTGCTTTCATCACAATGCTCCATGACCTCTGTCATCACAATGCTCCATGTTGTGGTCTTCACCATGCTCCCTGCCCTTGTCATCACAATCCTACATGACCCCTTTCATCACAAGCCTCCATGACCACTTTCATCACAATGATCTATGACGAGTTTCATCCCAATGCTCCATCACCCCTTTCATCACAATGCTCCTTGGCCCGTGTCATTACAACTCTCCATGAAACTTGTTATCACAAAGCTCTATGGCCCTTGTCATCACAATGCTCCATGAGCCATGTTATCCCAATGCTCCATGACTCTTTTCATTCCTATGCTCAATGACCCATTTCATCACAATGCTCCATGACCGCCTTCCTCACAATGCTCCATGAGCGCTATCATCACAATAATCCATGATAACTATCATCACAATAAAACATGACCCTTTTCAACACAATGCTCCAGTACCACTTTCATCACAATGCTCCATGGCCCCTGTTATCCCAATGCTCCATGACCCCTGTCATCACAGTGGTCCATGCCCATTGTCATCACAATGGTCCATGGTGCTTTTCATCACAAAGCTCCATGCCCACTGACATCACAATGCTCCATGAGCACATTAATCACAAAGCTCCATGACAGGTTTCATCACAATGCTAAAGGCCCATGTCATTACAATGCTCAATGGCGCTTGTCATCACAATGCTCCATTACCACATTCATCACAATGCTCCATGACAACTGTCATCACAATGCTTCATGGGCCTTGTTGTCACAATGCTCCATGACCACTGACTTCACAATTCTCCATGGCCCTTGTCATCACAATGCTCCATGACTGCTTTCACCACAATGCACCATGGCCCTTGTCAACACATTGCTCCATGCCCCCTGTCATCACAAAGACCCATGACCACTTTTATCACAATGCTGCATTACCACTTTCATCACAATGCTCCCTGACCACTTTCCTCACAATGCTCCATGACCCCTGTCATCACAATGCTCCATGATCCCTTTCATCACAATAATCCATTACCCCTTTCATCACAACACTCCAGTATGCCTTTTATCACAATGCTCCATGCCCCCTGCCATCACAATGCCCTGTGACCCCTGTCATCACAAAGCTCCATGGCCCTTTTCATCACAATGCTCCACGATACCTGTCATCACAACTCTCCATGGCCCTCATCGTCACAATGCTCCATGACCCCTTTCATCACAATGCTCCATGACCCCTGTCTTCAAAAAGTTTTATGACCCCTGTCATCACCCTGCCCTATGACCCCTGTCATCCCAAGGCTCCGTGGCCCTTGTCAGCGGAATGCTCCATAACACCTGTCATCACGATCCTCCATTACCTTGTCATGACAACGCTCCACGACCCATGTCATCACAAGGCTCCATGGACATTGACATCAGAATTCCCCATGACACATGAAAACACAATGCTCCAGTACGCCTTTCATCACAATGCTCTAGGCCCCCTGTCATCACAATGCACCATGATCCTTTTCATGACAATAATCCATGACCCCTTTCATCACAATGCTCCAGTATGACTTTCATCACAATACTCGATGCCCCCTGTCATCACAATGCCCCATGACCACTATTATCAACATATTCAATGCCCCCTATAGTCACAATGCTCCATAACCCCTGTCATCACAATGCTCCATAACCCCTGTCATCACAATGCTCCATAACCCCTGTCATCACAATGCTCCATGACCCCTGTCATCACAATTCTCCATGGCCCCTGTCATCACGATGCTCCATAGCCCTTGTCATCACAATGCTTCATGACCCCAGACATCACAATGCTCCGTGACCCGTTTCATCACAATGCTTCATGCTCCTTGTCATCACAATTCTCCAGGACCACATTCATCACAAAGCTCCATGACACGTTTCATCACAATGCTAAACGGCTCTTTTCATCAAAATGCTCCATGGCGCTTGTCATCACAATGCTCCATGACCCATTTCAACACAATGCTCCATGACCGCTTTCAGCATAATGCTCCATGATCGCTATCATCACAATGATCCATGACCCCTTTCATCACAATGCACCTTGGCTCGTGTCATCACAATGCTCCATGCCCCTTGTCATCACAATAGTCCATGGTGCTTGTCATCACAATGCTCCATGCCCAGTCTCATCACAATGCTCCAAGACCACATTCATCACAAAGCTCCATGACACGGTTCATCACAATGCTAAAAGGCCCATGTCATCACAATGCTCAATGGCGCTTGTCATCACAAAGCTCCATGACAATATTCATCACAGTGATCCATGATACCTGTCATCACAATGCTCCATGGCCCTCATCATCACAATTCTCCATGACCCATGACACCACTATGCTCCATGACCACATTCATTACAAATCTCCATGACCCATTTCATCACAATGCTAAAAAGCCCTTGTCATCAAAATGTTCCACGGCGGTTTTCATCACAATGCTCCATGCCCAATGTCATCACAATGCTCCATGACCACATGCATCACAATACTCCATGAAATGTTTCACTACAATGCTCCATGATCCCTTTAATCACAATGCTCCATGACGATTTTCATCAAAATGCTCCATGGCCCCTCTCATCACAATGCTCCATGCCCCGTGTCATCACAAGGCATCATGACTACTTTCCTCACAATGCTCCATGATCGCTATCATCACAATAATCCATGATCACTATCATGACAATAATACATGACCCTTTTCAACACAATGCTCCAGTACCACTTTCATCACAATGCTCCATGGCCCCTGTTATCCCAATGCTCCATGACCCCTGTCATCACAGTGGTCCATGCCCCTTGTCATCACAATGGCCCATGGCGCTTGTCATCACAAAGCTCCATGACAATATTCATCACAATGCTCCATGATACGTGTCATCACAATGCTCCATGGCCCTCATCATCACAATTCTCCATGACCCATGACACCACAATGCTCCATGATCACTTTCCTCACAATAATCCATGACCCCTTTCATTACAATACTCCAGTACGTCTTTCATCACAATGCTCCTTGCCCCCTGTCATCACAATGATCCATATCCCCTATCATCAAAATAATGCATTACCACTTCCATCAAAATGATCCATGACCCCTTTCATCACAATGCACCTTGGCCTGTGTCATCACAATACTCCATGACCCTTGTCATCACAATGCTCCCTGATTCTTTTCATCACAATGCTCCATGACCCCTCTCATTACAATACTCCGTGCTGTGATCTTCTCCAGGCTCCATGCCCTTGTCATCACAATCCTACATGACCCTTTGCATCACAATGTTAAATGACCCTTGTCATCACAATGCTCCATGGCCCTTCCCATGACAACGCTCCATGACTGCTTTCATCACAATGCTCCATGACCTCTGTCATCACAATGCTCCATGTTGTGGTCTTCACCATGCTCCCTGCCCTTGTCATCACAATCCTACATGACCCCTTTCATCACAAGCCTCCATGACCACTTTCATCACAATGCTCTATGACGAGTTTCATCCCAATGCTCCATCACCCCTTTCATCACAATGCTCCTTGGCCCGTGTCATTACAACTCTCCATGAACCTTGTTATCACAAAGCTCTATGGCCCTTGTCATCACAATGCTCCATGAGCCATGTTATCACAATGCTCCATGACTCTTTTCATTCCTATGCTCAATGACCCATTTCATCACAATGCTCCATGACCGCCTTCCTCACAATGCTCCATGAGCGCTATCATCACAATAATCCATGATCACTATCATCACAATAATACATGACCCTTTTCAACACAATGCTCCAGTACCACTTTCATCACAATGCTCCATGGCCCCTGTTATCCCAATGCTCCATGACCCCTGTCATCACAGTGATCCATGCCCATTGTCATCACAATGGTCCATGGTGCTTTTCATCACAAAGCTCCATGCCCACTGACATCACAATGCTCCATGAGCACATTAATCACAAAGCTCCATGACAGGTTTCATCACAATGCTAAAGGCCCATGTCATTACAATGCTCAATGGCGCTTGTCATCACAATGCTCCATTACCACATTCATCACAATGCTCCATGACAACTGTCATCACAATGCTTCATGGGCCTTGTTGTCACAATGCTCCATGACCACTGACTTCACAATTCTCCATGGCCCTTGTCATCACAATGCTCCATGACTGCTTTCACCACAATGCACCATGGCCCTTGTCAACACATTGCTCCATGCCCCCTGTCATCACAAAGACCCATGACCACTTTTATCACAATGCTGCATTACCACTTTCATCACAATGCTCCCTGACCACTTACCTCACAATGCTCCATGACCCCTGTCATCACAATGCTCCATGATACTTTTCATCACAATAATCCATTACCCCTTTCATCACAACACTCCAGTATGCCTTTTATCACAATGCTCCATGCCCCCTGCCATCACAATGCCCTGTGACCCCTGTCATCACAAAGCTCCATGGCCCTTTTCATCACAATGCTCCACGAAACCTGTCATCACAACTCTCCATGGCCCTCATCGTCACAATGCTCCATGACCCCTTTCATCACAATGCTCCATGACCCCTGTTTTCAAAAAGTTTTATGACCCCTGTCATCACACTACCCTATGACCCCTGTCATCCCAAGGCTCCGTGGCCCTTGTCATCAGAATGCTCCATAACACCTGTCATCACGATCCTCCATGACCTTGTCATGACAACGCTCGATGACCCCTGTCATCACAAGGCTCCATGGCCATTGACATCAGAATTCCCCATGACACCTGACAACACAATGCTCCAGTACGCCTTTCATCACAATACTCTAGGCCCTCTGTCATCACAATGCACCATGATCCTTTTCATGACAATAATCCATGACCCCTTTCATCACAATGCTCCAGTATGACTTTCATCACAATACTCGATGCCCCCTGTCATCACAATGCCCCATGACCACTGTCATCAACATATTCAATGCCCCCTGTAGTCACAATGCTCCATAACCCCTGTCATCACAATGCTCCATAACCCCTGTCATCACAATGCTCCATGACCCCTGTCATCACAATTCTCCATGGCCCCTGTCATCACGATGCTCCATAGCCCTTGTCATCACAATGCTTCATGACCCCTGACATCACAATGGTCCGTGACCCGTTTCATCACAATGCTTCATGCTCCTTGTCATCACAATTCTCCAGGACCACATTCATCACAAAGCTCCATGACACGTTTCATCACAATGCTAAACGGCTCTTTTCATCAAAATGCTCCATGGCGCTTGTCATCACAATGCTCCATGACCCATTTCAGCACAATGCTCCATGACCGCTTTCAGCATAATGCTCCATGATCGCTATCATCACAATGATCCATGACCCCTTTCATCACAATGCACCTTGGCTCGTGTCATCACAATGCTCCATGCCCCTTGTCATCACAATAGTCCATGGCGCTTGTCATCACAATGCTCCATGCCCACTCTCATCACAATGCTCCAAGACCACATTCATCACAAAGCTCCATGACACGTTTCATCACAATGCTAAAAGGCCCATGTCATCACAATGCTCAATGGCGCTTGTCATCACAAAGCTCCATGACAATATTCATCACAATGCTACATGATACCTCTCATCACAATGCTCCATGGCCCTCATCATCACAATTCTCCATGACCCATGACACCACAATGCTCCATGACCACATTCATTACAAATCTCCATGACCCATTTCATCACAATGCTAAAAAGCCCTTGTCATCAAAATGCTCCACGGCGGTTTTCATCACAATGCTCCATGCCCAATGTCATCACAATGCTCCATGACCACATGCATCACAATGCTCCATGAAATGTTTCACTACAATGCTCCATGATCCCTTTAATCACAATGCTCCATGACGATTTTCATCAAAATGCTCCATGGCCCCTCTCATCACAGTGCTCCATGCCCCGTGTTATCACAAGGCAT
Organism: Eschrichtius robustus; assembly: GCF_028021215.1. Classification (NCBI taxonomy): domain Eukaryota; kingdom Metazoa; phylum Chordata; class Mammalia; order Artiodactyla; family Eschrichtiidae; genus Eschrichtius; species Eschrichtius robustus. The sequence goes on from NW_027175597.1 coordinate 11,542, forward strand.
CATGACTACTTTCCGCACACTGCTCCATGATCGCTATCATCACAATAATCCATGATCACTATCATGACAATAATACATGACCCTTTTCAACACAATGCTCCAGTACCACTTTCATCACAATGCTCCATGGCCCCTGTTATCCCAATGCTCCATGACCCCTGTCATCACAGTGGTCCATGCCCCTTGTCATCACAATGGCCCATGGCGCTTGTCATCACAAAGCTCCATGACAATATTCATCACAATGCTCCATGATACCTGTCATCACAATGCTCCAGGGCCCTCATCATCACAATTCTCCATGACCCATGACACCACAATGCTCCATGATCACTTTCCTCACAATAATCCATGACCCCTTTCATTACAATACTCCAGTACGTCTTTCATCACAATGCTCCTTGCCCCCTGTCATCACAATGATCCATATCCCCTATCATCAAAATAATGCATTACCACTTCCATCAAAATGATCCATGACCCCTTTCATCACAATGCACCTTGGCCTGTGTCATCACAATACTCCATGACCCTTGTCATCACAATGCTCCCTGATTCTTTTCATCACAATGCTCCATGACCCCTCTCATTACAATACTCCGTGCTGTGATCTTCTCCAGGCTCCATGCCCTTGTCATCACAATCCTACATGACCCTTTTCATCACAATGTTAAATGACCCTTGTCATCACAATGCTCCATGGCCCTTCCCATGACAACGCTCCATGACTGCTTTCATCACAATGCTCCATGACCTCTGTCATCACAATGCTCCATGTTGTGGTCTTCACCATGCTCCCTGCCCTTGTCATCACAATCCTACATGACCCCTTTCATCACAAGCCTCCATGACCACTTTCATCACAATGCTCTATGACGAGTTTCATCCCAATGCTCCATCACCCCTTTCATCACAATGCTCCTTGGCCCGTGTCATTACAACTCTCCATGAACCTTGTTATCACAAAGCTCTATGGCCCTTGTCATCACAATGTCCATGAGCCATGTTATCACAATGCTCCATGACTCTTTTCATTCCTATGCTCAATGACCCATTTCATCACAATGCTCCATGACCGCCTTCCTCACAATGCTCCATGAGCGCTATCATCACAATAATCCATGATCACTATCATCACAATAATACATGACCCTTTTCAACACAATGCTCCAGTACCACTTTCATCACAATGCTCCATGGCCCCTGTTATCCCAATGCTCCATGACCCCTGTCATCACAGTGGTCCATGCCCATTGTCATCACAATGGTCCATGGTGTTTTTCATCACAAAGCTCCATGCCCACTGACATCACAATGCTCCATGAGCACATTAATCACAAAGCTCCATGACAGGTTTCATCACAATGCTAAAGGCCCATGTCATTACAATGCTCAATGGCGCTTGTCATCACAATGCTCCATTACCACATTCATCTCAATGCTCCATGACAACTGTCATCACAATGCTTCATGGGCCTTGTTGTCACAACGCTCCATGACCACTGACTTCACAATTCTCCATGGCCCTTGTCATCACAATGCTCCATGACTGCTTTCACCACAATGCACCATGGCCCTTGTCAACACATTGCTCCATGCCCCCTGTCATCACAAAGACCCATGACCACTTTTATCACAATGCTGCATTACCACTTTCATCACAATGCTCCCTGACCGCTTTCCTCACAATGCTCCATGACCCCTGTCATCACAATGCTCCATGATCCCTTTCATCACAATAATCCATTACCCCTTTCATCACAACACTCCAGTATGCCTTTTATCACAATGCTCCATGCCCCCTGCCATCACAATGCCCTGTGACCCCTGTCATCAGAAAGCTCCATGGCCCTTTTCATCACAATGCTCCACGATACCTGTCATCACAACTCTCCATGGCCCTCATCGTCACAATGCTCCATGACCCCTTTCATCACAATGCTCCATGACCCCTGTCTTCAAAAAGTTTTATGACCCCTGTCATCACACTGCCCTATGACCCCTGTCATCCCAAGGCTCCTTGGCCCTTGTCAGCAGAATGCTCCATAACACCTGTCATCACGATCCTCCATGACCTTGTCATGACAACGCTCCATGACCCATGTCATCACAAGGCTCCATGGCCATTGACATCAGAATTCCCCATGACACCTGACAACACAATGCTCCAGTACGCCTTTCATCACAATACTCTAGGCCCCCTGTCATCACAATGCACCATGATCCTTTTCATGACAATAATCCATTACCCCTTTCATCACAATGCTCCAGTATGACTTTCATCACAATACTCGATGCCCCCTGTCATCACAATGCCCCATGACCACTGTCATCAACATATTCAATGCCCCCTGTCATCACAATGCTCCATAACCCCTGTCATCACAATGCTCCATAACCCCTGTCATCACAATGCTCCATGACCCCTGTCATCACAATTCTCCATGGCCCCTGTCATCACGATGCTCCATAGCCCTTGTCATCATAATGCTTCATGACCTCTGACATCACAATGCTCCGTGACCCGCTTCATCACAATGCTTCATGCTCCTTGTCATCACAATTCTCCAGGACCACATTCATCACAAAGCTCCATGACACGTTTCATCACAATGCTAAACGGCTCTTTTCATCAAAATGCTCCATGGCGCTTGTCATCACAATGCTCCATGACCCATTTCAACACAATGCTCCATGACCGCTTTCAGCATAATGCTCCATGATCGCTATCATCACAATGATCCATGACCCCTTTCATCACAATGCACCTTGGCCCGTGTCATCACAATGCTCCATGCCCCTTGTCATCACAATAGTCCATGGTGCTTGTCATCACAATGCTCCATGCCCACTCTCATCACAATGCTCCAAGACCACATTCATCACAAAGCTCCATGACACGGTTCATCACAATGCTAAAAGGCCCATGTCATCACAATGCTCAATGGCGCTTGTCATCACAAAGCTCCATGACAATATTCATCACAATGCTCCATGATACCTCTCATCACAATGCTCCATGGCCCTCATCATCACAATTCTCCATGACCCATGACACCACAATGCTCCATGACCACATTCATTACAAATCTCCATGACCCATTTCATCACAATGCTAAAAAGCCCTTGTCATCAAAATGCTCCACGGCGGTTTTCATCACAATGCTCCATGCCCAATGTCATCACAATGCTCCATGACCACATGCATCACAATGCTCCATGAAATGTTTCACTACAATGCTCCATGATCCCTTTAATCACAATGCTCCATGACGATTTTCATCAAAATGCTCCATGGCCCCTCTCATCACAATGCTCCATGCCCCGTGTCATCACAAGGCATCATGACTACTTTCCTCACACTGCTCCATGATCGCTATCATCACAATAATCCATGATCACTATCATGACAATAATACATGACCCTTTTCAACACAATGCTCCAGTACCACTTTCATCACAATGCTCCATGGCCCCTGTTATCCCAATGCTCCATGACCCCTGTCATCACAGTGGTCCATACCCCTTGTCATCACAATGGCCCATGGCGCTTGTCATCACAAAGCTCCATGACAATATTCATCACAATGCTCCATGATACCTGTCATCACAATGCTCCATGGCCCTCATCATCACAATTCTCCATGACCCATGACACCACAATGCTCCATGATCACTTTCCTCACAATAATCCATGACCCTTTTCATTACAATACTCCAGTACGTCTTTCATCACAATGCTCCTTGCCCCCTGTCATCACAATGATCCATATCCCCTATCATCAAAATAATGCATTACCACTTCCATCAAAATGATCCATGACCCCTTTCATCACAATGCACCTTGGCCTGTGTCATCACAATACTCCATGACCCTTGTCATCACAATGCTCCCTGATTCTTTTCATCACAATGCTCCATGACCCCTCTCATTACAATACTCCGTGCTGTGATCTTCTCCAGGCTCCATGCCCTTGTCATCACAATCCTACATGACCCTTTTCATCACAATGTTAAATGACCCTTGTCATCACAATGCTCCATGGCCCTTCCCATGACAACGCTCCATGACTGCTTTCATCACAATGCTCCATGACCTCTGTCATCACAATGCTCCATGTTGTGGTCTTCACCATGCTCCCTGCCCTTGTCATCACAATCCTACATGACCCCTTTCATCACAAGCCTCCATGACCACTTTCATCACAATGCTCTATGACGAGTTTCATCCCAATGCTCCATCACCCCTTTCATCACAATGCTCCTTGGCCCGTGTCATTACAACTCTCCATGAACCTTGTTATCACAAAGCTCTATGGCCCTTGTCATCACAATGCTCCATGAGCCATGTTATCACAATGCTCCATGACTCTTTTCATTCCTATGTTCAATGACCCATTTCATCACGATGCTCCATGACCGCCTTCCTCACAATGCTCCATGAGCGCTATCATCACAATAATCCATGATCACTATCATCACAATAATACATGACCCTTTTCAACACAATGCTCCAGTACCACTTTCATCACAATGCTCCATGGCCCCTGTTATCCCAATGCTCCATGACCCCTGTCATCACAGTGGTCCATGCCCATTGTCATCACAATGGTCCATGGTGCTTTTCATCACAAAGTTCCATGCCCACTGACATCACAATGCTCCATGAGCACATTAATCACAAAGCTCCATGACAGGTTTCATCACAATGCTAAAGGCCCATGTCATTACAATGCTCAATGGCGCTTGTCATCACAATGCTCCATTACCACATTCATCACAATGCTCCATGACAACTGTCATCACAATGCTTCATGGGCCTTGTTGTCACAATGCTCCATGACCACTGACTTCACAATTCTCCATGGCCCTTGTCATCACAATGCTCCATGACTGCTTTCACCACAATGCACCATGGCCCTTGTCAACACATTGCTCCATGCCCCCTGTCATCACAAAGACCCATGACCACTTTTATCACAATGCTGCATTACCACTTTCATCACAATGCTCCCTGACCGCTTTCCTCACAATGCTCCATGACCCCTGTCATCACAATGCTCCATGATCCCTTTCATCACAATAATCCATTACCCCTTTCATCACAACACTCCAGTATGCATTTTATCACAATACTCCATGCCCCTTGCCATCACAATGCCCTGTGACCCCTGTCATCACAAAGCTCCATGGCCCTTTTCATCACAATGCTCCACGATACCTGTCATCACAACTCTCCATGGCCCTCATCGTCACAATGCTCCATGACCCCTTTCATCACAATGCTCCATGACCCCTGTCTTCAAAAAGTTTTATGACCACTGTCATCACACTACCCTATGACCCCTGTCATCCCAAGGCTCCGTGGCCCTTGTCATCAGAATGCTCCATAACACCTGTCATCACGATCCTCCATGACCTTGTCATGACAACGCTCCATGACCCCTGTCATCACAAGGCTCCATGGCCATTGACATCAGAAATCCCCATGACACCTGACAACACAATGCTCCAGTACGCCTTTCATCACAATACTCTAGGCCCCCTGTCATCACAATGCACCATGATCCTTTTCATGACAATAATCCATGACCCCTTTCATCACAATGCTCCAGTATGACTTTCATCACAATACTCGATGCCCCCTGTCATCACAATGCCCCATGACCACTGTCATCAACATATTCAATGCCCCCTGTAGTCACAATGCTCCATAACCCCTGTCATCACAATGCTCCATAACCCCTGTCATCACAATGCTCCATGACCCCTGTCATCACAATTCTCCATGGCCCCTGTCATCACGATGATCCATAGCCCTTGTCATCACAATGCTTCATGACCCCTGACATCACAATGCTCCGTGACCCGTTTCATCACAATGCTTAATGCTGCTTGTCATCACAATTCTCCAGGACCACATTCATCACAAAGCTCCATGACACGTTTCATCACAATGCTAAACGGCTCTTTTCATCAAAATGCTCCATGGTGCTTGTCATCACAATGCTCCATGACCCATTTCAACACAATGCTCCATGACCGCTTTCAGCATAATGCTCCATGATCGCTATCATCACAATGATCCATGACCCCTTTCATCACAATGCACCTTGGCTCGTGTCATCACAATGCTCCATACCCCTTGTCATCACAATAGTCCATGGTGCTTGTCATCACAATGCTCCATGCCCACTCTCATCACAATGCTCCAAGACCACATTCATCACAAAGCTCCATGACACGGTTCATCACAATGCTAAAAGGCCCATGTCATCACAATGCTCAATGGCGCTTGTCATCACAAAGCTCCATGACAATATTCATCACAATGCTCCATGATACCTGTCATCACAATGCTCCATGGCCCTCATCATCACAATTCTCCATGACCCATGACACCACAATGCTCCATGACCACATTCATTACAAATCTCCATGACCCATTTCATCACAATGCTAAAAAGCCCTTGTCATCAAAATGCTCCACGGCGGTTTTCATCACAATGCTCCATGCCCAATGTCATCACAATGCTCCATGACCACATGCATCACAATGCTCCATGAAATGTTTCACTACAATGCTCCATGATCCCTTTAATCACAATGCTCCATGACGATTTTCATCAAAATGCTCCATGGCCCCTCTCATCACAATGCTCCATGCCCCGTGTCATCACAAGGCATCATGACTACTTTCCTCACACTGCTCCATGATCGCTATCATCACAATAATCCATGATCACTATCATGACAATAATACATGACCCTTTTCAACACAATGCTCCAGTACCACTTTCATCACAATGCTCCATGGCCCCTGTTATCCCAATGCTCCATGACCCCTGTCATCACAGTGGTCCATGCCCCTTGTCATCACAATGGCCCATGGCGCTTGTCATCACAAAGCTCCATGACAATATTCATCACAATGCTCCATGATACCTGTCATCACAATGCTCCATGGCCCTCATCATCACAATTCTCCATGACCCATGACACCACAATGCTCCATGATCACTTTCCTCACAATAATCCATGACCCCTTTCATTACAATACTCCAGTACGTCTTTCATCACAATGCTCCTTGCCCCCTGTCATCACAATGATCCATATCACCTATCATCAAAATAATGCATTACCACTTCCATCAAAATGATCCATGACCCCTTTCATCACAATGCACCTTGGCCTGTGTCATCACAATACTCCATGACCCTTGTCATCACAATGCTCCCTGATTCTTTTCATCACAATGCTCCATGACCCCTCTCATTACAATACTCCGTGCTGTGATCTTCTCCAGGCTCCATGCCCTTGTCATCACAATCCTACATGACCCTTTTCATCACAATGTTAAATGACCCTTGTCATCACAATGCTCCATGGCCCTTCCCATGACAACGCTCCATGACTGCTTTCATCACAATGCTCCATGACCTCTGTCATCACAATGCTCCATGTTGTGGTCTTCACCATGCTCCCTGCCTTTGTCATCACAATCCTACATGACCCCCTTCATCACAAGCCTCCATGACCACTTTCATCACAATGCTCTATGACGAGTTTCATCCCAATGCTCCATCACCCCTTTCATCACAATGCTCCTTGGCCCGTGTCATTACAACTCTCCATGAACCTTGTTATCACAAAGCTCTATGGCCCTTGTCATCACAATGCTCCATGAGCCATGTTATCACAATGCTCCATGACTCTTTTCATTCCTATGCTCAATGACCCATTTCATCACGATGCTCCATGACCGCCTTCCTCACAATGCTCCATGAGCGCTATCATCACAATAATCCATGATCACTATCATCACAATAATACATGACCCTTTTCAACACAATGCTCCAGTACCACTTTCATCACAATGCTCCATGGCCCCTGTTATCCCAATGCTCCATGACCCCTGTCATCACAGTGGTCCATGCCCATTGTCATCACAATGGTCCATGGTGCTTTTCATCACAAAGCTCCATGCCCACTGACATCACAATGCTCCATGAGCACATTAATCACAAAGCTCCATGACAGGTTTCATCACAATGCTAAAGGCCCATGTCATTACAATGCTCAATGGCGCTTCTCATCACAATGCTCCATTACCACATTCATCACAATGCTCCATGACAACTGTCATCACAATGCTTCATGGGCCTTGTTGTCACAATGCTCCATGACCACTGACTTCACAATTCTCCATGGCCCTTGTCATCACAATGCTCCATGACTGCTTTCACCACAATGCACCATGGCCCTTGTCAACACATTGCTCCATGCCCCCTGTCATCACAAAGACCCATGACCACTTTTATCACAATGCTGCATTACCACTTTCATCACAATGCTCCCTGACCGCTTTCCTCACAATGCTCCATGACCCCTGTCATCACAATGCTCCATGATCCCTTTCATCACAATAATCCATTACCCCTTTCATCACAACACTCCAGTATGCATTTTATCACAATACTCCATGCCCCTTGCCATCACAATGCCCTGTGACCCCTGTCATCACAAAGCTCCATGGCCCTTTTCATCACAATTCTCCACGATACCTGTCATCACAACTCTCCATGGCCCTCATCGTCACAATGCTCCATGACCCCTTTCATCACAATGCTCCATGACCCCTGTCTTCAAAAAGTTTTATGACCCCTGTCATCACACTACCCTATGACCCCTGTCATCCCAAGGCTCCGTGGCCCTTGTCCTCAGAATGCTCCATAACACCTGTCATCACGATCCTCCATGACCTTGTCATGACAACGCTCCATGACCCCTGTCATCACAAGGCTCCATGGCCATTGACATCAGAAATCCCCATGACACCTGACAACACAATGCTCCAGTACGCCTTTCATCACAATACTCTAGGCCCCCTGTCATCACAATGCACCATGATCCTTTTCATGACAATAATCCATGACCCCTTTCATCACAATGCTCCAGTATGACTTTCATCACAATACTCGATGCCCCCTGTCATCACAATGCCCCATGACCACTGTCATCAACATATTCAATGCCCCCTGTAGTCACAATGCTCCATAACCCCTGTCATCACAATGCTCCATAACCCCTGTCATCACAATGCTCCATGACCCCTGTCATCACAATTCTCCATGGCCCCTGTCATCACGATGATCCATAGCCCTTGTCATCACAATGCTTCATGACCCCTGACATCACAATGCTCCGTGACCCGTTTCATCACAATGCTTAATGCTCCTTGTCATCACAATTCTCCAGGACCACATTCATCACAAAGCTCCATGACACGTTTCATCACAATGCTAAACGGCTCTTTTCATCAAAATGCTCCATGGCGCTTGTCATCACAATGCTCCATGACCCATTTCAACACAATGCTCCATGACCGCTTTCAGCATAATGCTCCATGATCGCTATCATCACAATGATCCATGACCCCTTTCATCACAATGCACCTTGGCTCGTGTCATCACAATGCTCCATACCCCTTGTCATCACAATAGTCCATGGTGCTTGTCATCACAATGCTCCATGCCCACTCTCATCACAATGCTCCAAGACCACATTCATCACAAAGCTCCATGACACGGTTCATCACAATGCTAAAAGGCCCATGTCATCACAATGCTCAATGGCGCTTGTCATCACAAAGCTCCATGACAATATTCATCACAATGCTCCATGATACCTGTCATCACAATGCTCCATGGCCCTCATCATCACAATTCTCCATGACCCATGACACCACAATGCTCCATGATCACTTTCCTCACAATAATCCATGACCCCTTTCATTACAATCCTCCAGTACGTCTTTCATCACAATGCTCCTTGCCCCTTGTCATCACAATGATCCATATCCCCTATCATCAAAATAATGCATTACCACTTCCATCAAAATGATCCATGACCCCTTTCATCACAATGCACCTTGGCCTGTGTCATCACAATACTCCATGACCCTTGTCATCACAATGCTCCCTGATTCTTTTCATCACAATGCTCCATGACCCCTCTCATTACAATACTCCGTGCTGTGATCTTCTCCAGGCTCCATGCCCTTGTCATCACAATCCTACATGACCCTTTTCATCACAATGTTAAATGACCCTTGTCATCACAATGCTCCATGGCCCTTCCCATGACAACGCTCCATGACTGCTTTCATCACAATGCTCCATGACCTCTGTCATCACAATGCTCCATGTTGTGGTCTTCACCATGCTCCCTGCCCTTGTCATCACAATCCTACATGACCCCTTTCATCACAAGCCTCCATGACCACTTTCATCACAATGCTCTATGACGAGTTTCATCCAAATGCTCCATCACCCCTTTCATCACAATGCTCCATGACCCCTGACTTCAAAATGTTTTATGACCCCTGTCATCACACTGCCCTATGACCCCTGTCATCCCAAGGCTCCGTGGCCCTTGTCATCAGAATGCTCCATAACACCTGTCATCACGATCCTCCATGACCTTGTCATGACAACGCTCCATATCCCCTGTCATCACAAGGCTCCATGGCCATTGACATCAGAATTCCCCATGACACCTGACAACACAATGCTCCAGTACGCCTTTCATCACAATACTCTAGGCCCCCTGTCATCACAATGCACCATGATCCTTTTCATGACAATAATCCATGACCCCTTTCATCACAATGCTCCAGTATGACTTTCATCACAATACTCGATGCCCCCTGTCATCACAATGCCCCATGACCACTGTCATCAACATATTCAATGCCCCCTGTAGTCACAATGCTCCATAACCCCTGTCATCACAATGCTCCATAACCCCTGTCATCACAATGCTCCATGACCCCTGTCATCACAATTCTCCATGGCCCCTGTCATCACAATGCTCCATGCCCAATGTCATCACAATGCTCCATGACCACATGCATCACAATGCTCCATGAAATGTTTCACTACAATGCTCCATGATCCCTTTAATCACAATGCTCCATGACGATTTTCATCAAAATGCTCCATGGCCCCTCTCATCACAATGCTCCATGCCCCGTGTCATCACAAGGCATCATGACTACTTTCCTCACACTGCTCCATGATCGCTATCATCACAATAATCCATGATCACTATCATGACAATAATACATGACCCTTTTCAACACAATGCTCCAGTACCACTTTCATCACAATGCTCCATGGCCCCTGTTATCCCAATGCTCCATGACCCCTGTCATCACAGTGGTCCATGCCCCTTGTCATCACAATGGTCCATGGTGCTTTTCATCACAAAGCTCCATGACAATATTCATCACAATGCTCCATGATACCTGTCATCACAATGCTCCATGGCCCTCATCATCACAATTCTCCATGACCCATGACACCACAATGCTCCATGACCACATTCATTACAAATCTCCATGACCCATTTCATCACAATGCTAAAAAGCCCTTGTCATCAAAATGCTCCACGGCGGTTTTCATCACAATGCTCCATGCCCAATGTCATCACAATGCTCCATGACCACATGCATCACAATGCTCCATGAAATGTTTCACTACAATGCTCCATGATCCCTTTAATCACAATGCTCCATGACGATTTTCATCAAAATGCTCCATGGCCCCTCTCATCACAATGCTCCATGCCCCGTGTCATCACAAGGCATCATGACTACTTTCCTCACACTGCTCCATGATCGCTATCATCACAATAATCCATGATCACTATCATGACAATAATACATGACCCTTTTCAACACAATGCTCCAGTACCACTTTCATCACAATGCTCCATGGCCCCTGTTATCCCAATGCTCCATGACCCCTGTCATCACAGTGGTCCATGCCCCTTGTCATCACAATGGCCCATGGCGCTTGTCATCACAAAGCTCCATGACAATATTCATCACAATGCTCCATGATACGTGTCATCACAATGCTCCATGGCCCTCATCATCACAATTCTCCATGACCCATGACACCACAATGCTCCATGATCAATTTCCTCACAATAATCCATGACCCCTTTCATTACAATACTACAGTACGTCTTTCATCACAATGCTCCTTGCCCCCTGTCATCACAATGATCCATATCCCCTATCATCAAAATAATGCATTACCACTTCCATCAAAATGATCCATGACCCCTTTCATCACAATGCACCTTGGCCTGTGTCATCACAATACTCCATGACCCTTGTCATCACAATGCTCCCTGATTCTTTTCATCACAATGCTCCATGACCCCTCTCATTACAATACTCCGTGCTGTGATCTTCTCCAGGCTCCATGCCCTTGTCATCACAATCCTACATGACCCTTTTCATCACAATGTTAAATGACCCTTGTCATCACAATGCTCCATGGCCCTTCCCATGACAACGCTCCATGACTGCTTTCATCACAATGCTCCATGACCTCTGTCATCACAATGCTCCATGTTGTGGTCTTCACCATGCTCCCTGCCTTTGTCATCACAATCCTACATGACCCCCTTCATCACAAGCCTCCATGACCACTTTCATCACAATGCTCTATGACGAGTTTCATCCCAATGCTCCATCACCCCTTTCATCACAATGCTCCTTGGCCCGTGTCATTACAACTCTCCATGAAACTTGTTATCACAAAGCTCTATGGCCCTTGTCATCACAATGCTCCATGAGCCATGTTATCACAATGCTCCATGACTCTTTTCATTCCTATGCTCAATGACCCATTTCATCACGATGCTCCATGACCGCCTTCCTCACAATGCTCCATGAGCGCTATCATCACAATAATCCATGATCACTATCATCACAATAATACATGACCCTTTTTAACACAATGCTCCAGTACCACTTTCATCACAATGCTCCATGGCCCCTGTTATCCCAATGCTCCATGACCCCTGTCATCACAGTGGTCCATGCCCATTGTCATCACAATGGTCCATGGTGCTTTTCATCACAAAGCTCCATGCCCACTGACATCACAATGCTCCATGAGCACATTAATCACAAACCTCCATGACAGGTTTCATCACAATGCTAAAGGCCCATGTCATTACAATGCTCAATGGCGCTTGTCATCACAATGCTCCATTACCACATTCATCACAATGCTCCATGACAACTGTCATCACAATGCTTCATGGGCCTTGTTGTCACAATGCTCCATGACCACTGACTTCACAATTCTCCATGGCCCTTGTCATCACAATGCTCCATGACTGCTTTCACCACAATGCACCATGGCCCTTGTCAACACATTGCTCCATGCCCCCTGTCATCACAAAGACCCATGACCACTTTTATCACAATGCTGCATTACCACTTTCATCACAATGCTCCCTGACCATTTTCCTCACAATGCTCCATGACCCCTGTCATCACAATGCTCCATGATCCCTTTCATCACAATAATCCATTACCCCTTTCATCACAGCACTCCAGTATGCCTTTTATCACAATGCTCCATGCCCCCTGCCATCACAATGCCCTGTGACCCCTGTCATCACAAAGCTCCATGGCCCTTTTCATCACAATGCTCCACGAAACCTGTCATCACAACTCTCCATGGCCCTCATCGTCACAATGCTCCATGACCCCTTTCATCACAATGCTCCATGACCCCTGTCTTCAAAAAGTTTTATGACCCCTGTCATCACACTACCCTATGACCCCTGTCATCCCAAGGCTCCGTGGCCCTTGTCATCAGAATGCTCCATAACACCTGTCATCACGATCCTCCATGACCTTGTCATGACAACGCTCCATGACCCCTGTCATCACAAGGCTCCATGGCCATTGACATCAGAATTCCCCATGACACCTGACAACACAATGCTCCAGTACGCCTTTCATCACAATACTCTAGGCCCCCTGTCATCACAATGCACCATGATCCTTTTCATGACAATAATCCATGACCCCTTTCATCACAATGCTCCAGTATGACTTTCATCACAATACTCGATGCCCCCTGTCATCACAATGCCCCATGACCACTGTCATCAACATATTCAATGCCCCCTGTAGTCACAATGCTCCATAACCCCTGTCATCACAATGCTCCATAACCCCTGTCATCACAATGCTCCATGACCCCTGTCATCACAATTCTCCATGGCCCCTGTCATCACAATGTTCCATAGCCCTTGTCATCACAATGCTTCATGACCCCTGACATCACAATGCTCCGTGACCCGTTTCATCACAATGCTTCATGCTCCTTGTCATCACAATTCTCCAGGACCACATTCATCACAAAGCTCCATGACACGTTTCATCACAATGCTAAACGGCTCTTTTCATCACAATGCTCCATGTCCACTCTCATCACAATGCTCCAAGACCACATTCATCACAAAGCTCCATGACACGGTTCATCACTATGCTAAAAGGCCCATGTCAACACAATGCTCAATGGCGCTTGTCATCACAAAGCTCCATGACAATATTCATCACAATGCTCCATGATACCTCTCATCACAATGCTCCATGGCCCTCATCATCACAATTCTCCATGACCCATGACACCACAATGCTCCATGACCACATTCATTACAAATCTCCATGACCCATTTCATCACAATGCTAAAAAGCCCTTGTCATCAAAATGCTCCACGGCGGTTTTCATCACAATGCTCCATGCCCAATGTCATCACAATGCTCCATGACCACATGCATCACAATGCTCCATGAAATGTTTCACTACAATGCTCCATGATCCCTTTAATCACAATGCTCCATGACGATTTTCATCAAAATGCTCCATGGCCCCTCTCATCACAATGCTCCATGCCCCGTGTCATCACAAGGCATCATGACTACTTTCCTCACACTGCTCCATGATCGCTATCATCACAATAATCCATGATCACTATCATGACAATAATACATGACCCTTTTCAACACAATGCTCCAGTACCACTTTCATCACAATGCTCCATGGCCCCTGTTATCCCAATGCTCCATGACCCCTGTCATCACAGTGGTCCATGCCCCTTGTCATCACAATGGCCCATGGCGCTTGTCATCACAAAGCTCCATGACAATATTCATCACAATGCTCCATGATACCTGTCATCACAATGCTCCATGGCCCTCATCATCACAATTCTCCATGACCCATGACACCACAATGCTCCATGATCACTTTCCTCACAATAATCCATGACCCCTTTCATTACAATACTCCAGTACGTCTTTCATCACAATGCTCCTTGCCCCCTGTCATCACAATGATCCATATCCCCTATCATCAAAATAATGCATTACCACTTCCATCAAAATGATCCATGACCCCTTTCATCACAATGCACCTTGGCCTGTGTCATCACAATACTCCATGACCCTTGTCATCACAATGCTCCCTGATTCTTTTCATCACAATGCTCCATGACCCCTCTCATTACAATACTCCGTGCTGTGATCTTCTCCAGGCTCCATGCCCTTGTCATCACAATCCTACATGACCCTTTTCATCACAATGTTAAATGACCCTTGTCATCACAATGCTCCATGGCCCTTCCCATGACAACGCTCCATGACTGCTTTCATCACAATGCTCCATGACCTCTGTCATCACAATGCTCCATGTTGTGGTCTTCACCATGCTCCCTGCCCTTGTCATCACAATCCTACATGACCCCTTTCATCACAAGCCTCCATGACCACTTTCATCACAATGCTCTATGACGAGTTTCATCCCAATGCTCCATCACCCCTTTCATCACAATGCTCCTTGGCCCGTGTCATTACAACTCTCCATGAACCTTGTTATCACAAAGCTCTATGGCCCTTGTCATCACAATGCTCCATGAGCCATGTTATCACAATGCTCCATGACTCTTTTCATTCCTATGCTCAATGACCCATTTCATCACAATGCTCCATGACCGCCTTCCTCACAATGCTCCATGAGCGCTATCATCACAATAATCCATGATCACTATCATCACAATAATACATGACCCTTTTCAACACAATGCTCCAGTACCACTTTCATAACAATGCTCCATGGCCCCTGTTATCCCAATGCTCCATGACCCCTGTCATCACAGTGGTCCATGCCCATTGTCATCACAATGGTCCATGGTGCTTTTCATCACAAAGCTCCATGCCCACTGACATCACAATGCTCCATGAGCACATTAATCACAAAGCTCCATGACAGGTTTCATCACAATGCTAAAGGTCCATGTCATTACAATGCTCAATGGCGCTTGTCATCACAATGCTCCATTACCACATTCATCACAATGCTCCATGACAACTGTCATCACAATGCTTCATGGGCCTTGTTGTCACAATGCTCCATGACCACTGACTTCACAATTCTCCATGGCCCTTGTCATTACAATGCTCCATGACTGCTTTCACCACAATGCACCATGGCCCTTGTCAACACATTGCTCCATGCCCCCTGTCATCACAAAGACCCATGACCACTTTTATCACAATGCTGCATTACCACTTTCATCACAATGCTCCCTGACCACTTTCCTCACAATGATCCATGACCCCTGTCATCACAATGCTCCATGATCCCTTTCATCACAATAATCCATTACCCCTTTCATCACAACACTCCAGTATGCCTTTTATCACAATGCTCCATGCCCCCTGCCATCACAATGCCCTGTGACCCCTGTCATCACAAAGCTCCATGGCCCTTTTCATCACAATGCTCCACGATACCTGTCATCACAACTCTCCATGGCCCTCATCGTCACAATGCTCCATGACCCCTTTCATCACAATGCTCCATGAACCCTGTCTTCAAAAAGTTTTATGACCCCTGTCATCACACTACCCTATGACCCCTGTCATCCCAAGGCTCCGTGGCCCTTGTCATCAGAATGCTCCATAACACCTGTCATCACGATCCTCCATGACCTTGTCATGACAACGCTCCATGTCCCCTGTCATCACAAGGCTCCATGGCCATTGACATCAGAATTCCCCATGACACCTGACAACACAATGCTCCAGTACGCCTTTCATCACAATACTCTAGGCCCCCTTTCATCACAATGCACCATGATCCTTTTCATGACAATAATCCATGACCCCTTTCATTACAATGCTCCAGTATGACTTTCATCACAATACTCGATGCCCCCTGTCATCACAATGCCCCATGACCACTGTCATCAACATATTCAATGCCCCCTGTAGTCACAATGCTCCATAACCCCTGTCATCACAATGCTCCATAACCCCTGTCATCACAATGCTCAATGACCCCTGTCATCACAATTCTCCATGGCCCCTGTCATAACAATGCTCCATAGCCCTTGTCATCACAATGCTTCATGACCCCTGACATCACAATGCTCCGTGACCCGTTTCATCACAATGCTTCATGCTCCTTGTCATCACAATTCTCCAGGACCACATTCATCACAAAGCTCCATGACACGTTTCATCACAATGCTAAACGGCTCTTTTCATCAAAATGCTCCATGGCGCTTGTCATCACAATGCTCCATGACCCATTTCAACACAATGCTCCATGACCGCTTTCAGCATAATGCTCCATGATCGCTATCATCACAATGATCCATGACCCCTTTCATCACAATGCACCTTGGCTCGTGTCATCACAATGCTCCATGCCCCTTGTCATCACAATAGTCCATGGTGCTTGTCATCACAATGCTCCATGCCCACTCTCATCACAATGCTCCAAGACCACATTCATCACAAAGCTCCATGACACGGTTCATCACAATGCTAAAAGGCCCATGTCATCACAATGCTCAATGGCGCTTGTCATCACAAAGCTCCATGACAATATTCATCACAATGCTCCATGATACCTGTCATCACAATGCTCCATGGCCCTCATCATCACAATTCTCCATGACCCATGACACCACAATGCTCCATGACCACATTCATTACAAATCTCCATGACCCATTTCATCACAATGCTAAAAAGCCCTTGTCATCAAAATGCTCCACGGCGGTTTTCATCACAATGCTCCATGCCCAATGTCATCACAATGCTCCATGACCACATGCATCACAATGCTCCATGAAATGTTTCACTACAATGCTCCATGATCCCTTTAATCACAATGCTCCATGACGATTTTCATCAAAATGCTCCATGGCCCCTCTCATCACAATGCTCCATGCCCCGTGTCATCACAAGGCATCATGACTACTTTCCTCACACTGCTCCATGATCGCTATCATCACAATAATCCATGATCACTATCATGACAATAATACATGACCCTTTTCAACACAATGCTCCAGTACCACTTTCATCACAATGCTCCATGGCCCCTGTTATCCCAATGCTCCATGACCCCTGTCATCACAGTGGT
The DNA here is from genome assembly GCF_028021215.1 of Eschrichtius robustus. Lineage (NCBI taxonomy): Eukaryota > Metazoa > Chordata > Mammalia > Artiodactyla > Eschrichtiidae > Eschrichtius > Eschrichtius robustus. The sequence goes on from NW_027175597.1 coordinate 29,855, forward strand.
CCATGCCCCTTGTCATCACAATGGCCCATGGCGCTTGTCATCACAAAGCTCCATGACAATATTCATCACAATGCTCCATGATACGTGTCATCACAATGCTCCATGGCCCTCATCATCACAATTCTCCATGACCCATGACACCACAATGCTCCATGATCAATTTCCTCACAATAATCCATGACCCCTTTCATTACAATACTACAGTACGTCTTTCATCACAATGCTCCTTGCCCCCTGTCATCACAATGATCCATATCCCCTATCATCAAAATAATGCATTACCACTTCCATCAAAATGATCCATGACCCCTTTCATCACAATGCACCTTGGCCTGTGTCATCACAATACTCCATGACCCTTGTCATCACAATGCTCCCTGATTCTTTTCATCACAATGCTCCATGACCCCTCTCATTACAATACTCCGTGCTGTGATCTTCTCCAGGCTCCATGCCCTTGTCATCACAATCCTACATGACCCTTTTCATCACAATGTTAAATGACCCTTGTCATCACAATGCTCCATGGCCCTTCCCATGACAACGCTCCATGACTGCTTTCATCACAATGCTCCATGACCTCTGTCATCACAATGCTCCATGTTGTGGTCTTCACCATGCTCCCTGCCTTTGTCATCACAATCCTACATGACCCCCTTCTTCACAAGCCTCCATGACCACTTTCATCACAATGCTCTATGACGAGTTTCATCCCAATGCTCCATCACCCCTTTCATCACAATGCTCCTTGGCCCGTGTCATTACAACTCTCCATGAACCTTGTTATCACAAAGCTCTATGGCCCTTGTCATCACAATGCTCCATGAGCCATGTTATCACAATGCTCCATGACTCTTTTCATTCCTATGCTCAATGACCCATTTCATCACAATGCTCCATGACCGCCTTCCTCACAATGCTCCATGAGCGCTATCATCACAATAATCCATGATCACTATCATCACAATAATACATGACCCTTTTCAACACAATGCTCCAGTACCACTTTCATCACAATGCTCCATGGCCCCTGTTATCCCAATGCTCCATGACCCCTGTCATCACAGTGGTCCATGCCCATTGTCATCACAATGGTCCATGGTGCTTTTCATCACAAAGCTCCATGCCCACTGACATCACAATGCTCCATGAGCACATTAATCTCAAAGCTCCATGACAGGTTTCATCACAATGCTAAAGGCCCATGTCATTACAATGCTCAATGGCGCTTGTCATCACAATGCTCCATTACCACATTCATCACAATGCTCCATGACAACTGTCATCACAATGCTTCATGGGCCTTGTTGTCACAATGCTCCATGACCACTGACTTCACAATTCTCCATGGCCCTTGTCATTACAATGCTCCATGACTGCTTTCACCACAATGCACCATGGCCCTTGTCAACACATTGCTCCATGCCCCCTGTCATCACAAAGACCCATGACCACTTTTATCACAATGCTGCATTACCACTTTCATCACAATGCTCCCTGACCACTTTCCTCACAATGATCCATGACCCCTGTCATCACAATGCTCCATGATCCCTTTCATCACAATAATCCATTACCCCTTTCATCACAACACTCCAGTATGCCTTTTATCACAATGCTCCATGCCCCCTGCCATCACAATGCCCTGTGACCCCTGTCATCACAAAGCTCCATGGCCCTTTTCATCACAATGCTCCACGATACCTGTCATCACAACTCTCCATGGCCCTCATCGTCACAATGCTCCATGACCCCTTTCATCACAATGCTCCATGACCCCTGTCTTCAAAAAGTTTTATGACCCCTGTCATCACACTACCCTATGACCCCTGTCATCCCAAGGCTCCGTGGCCCTTGTCATCAGAATGCTCCATAACACCTGTCATCACGATCCTCCATGACCTTGTCATGACAACGCTCCATGTCCCCTGTCATCACAAGGCTCCATGGCCATTGACATCAGAATTCCCCATGACACCTGACAACACAATGCTCCAGTACGCCTTTCATCACAATACTCTAGGCCCCCTGTCATCACAATGCACCATGATCCTTTTCATGACAATAATCCATGACCCCTTTCATCACAATGCTCCAGTATGACTTTCATCACAATACTCGATGCCCCCTGTCATCACAATGCCCCATGACCACTGTCATCAACATATTCAATGCCCCCTGTAGTCACAATGCTCCATAACCCCTGTCATCACAATGCTCCATAACCCCTGTCATCACAATGCTCCATGACCCCTGTCATCACAATTCTCCATGGCCCCTGTCATCACAATGCTCCATAGCCCTTGTCATCACAATGCTTCATGACCCCTGACATCACAATGCTCCGTGACACGTTTCATCACAATGCTTCATGCTCCTTGTCATCACAATTCTCCAGGACCACATTCATCACAAAGCTCCATGACACGTTTCATCACAATGCTAAACGGCTCTTTTCATCAAAATGCTCCATGGCGCTTGTCATCACAATGCTCCATGACCCATTTCAACACAATGCTCCATGACCGCTTTCAGCATAATGCTCCATGATCGCTATCATCACAATGATCCATGACCCCTTTCATCACAATGCACCTTGGCTCGTGTCATCACAATGCTCCATGCCCCTTGTCATCACAATAGTCCATGGCGCCTGTCATCACAATGCTCCATGCCCACTCTCATCACAATGCTCCAAGACCACATTCATCACAAAGCTCCATGACACGGTTCATCACAATGCTAAAAGGCCCATGTCATCACAATGCTCAATGGCGCTTGTCATCACAAAGCTCCATGAAAATATTCATCACAATGCTCCATGATACCTCTCATCACAATGCTCCATGGCCCTCATCATCACAATTCTCCATGACCCATGACACCACAATGCTCCATGACCACATTCATTACAAATCTCCATGACCCATTTCATCACAATGCTAAAAAGCCCTTGTCATCAAAATGCTCCACGGCGGTTTTCATCACAATGCTCCATGCCCAATGTCATCACAATGCTCCATGACCACATGCATCACAATGCTCCATGAAATGTTTCACTACAATGCTCCATGATCCCTTTAATCACAATGCTCCATGACGATTTTCATCAAAATGCTCCATGGCCCCTCTCATCAAAATGCTCCATGCCCCGTGTCATCACAAGGCATCATGACTACTTTCCTCACACTGCTCCATGATCGCTATCATCACAATAATCCATGATCACTATCATGACAATAATACATGACCCTTTTCAACACAATGCTCCAGTACCACTTTCATCACAATGCTCCATGGCCCCTGTTATCCCAATGCTCCATGACCCCTGTCATCACAGTGGTCCATGCCCCTTGTCATCACAATGGTCCATGGTGCTTTTCATCACAAAGCTCCATGACAATATTCATCACAATGCTCCATGATACCTCTCATCACAATGCTCCATGGCCCTCATCATCACAATTCTCCATGACCCATGACACCACAATGCTCCATGACCACATTCATTACAAATCTCCATGACCCATTTCATCACAATGCTAAAAAGCCCTTGTCATCAAAATGCTCCACGGCGGTTTTCATCACAATGCTCCATGCCCAATGTCATCACAATGCTCCATGACCACATGCATCACAATGCTCCATGAAATGTTTCACTACAATGCTCCATGATCCCTTTAATCACAATGCTCCATGACGATTTTCATCAAAATGCTCCATGGCCCCTCTCATCACAATGCTCCATGCCCCGTGTCATCACAAGGCATCATGACTACTTTCCTCACACTGCTCCATGATCGCTATCATCACAATAATCCATGATCACTATCATGACAATAATACATGACCCTTTTCAACACAATGCTCCAGTACCAATTTCATCACAATGCTCCATGGCCCCTGTTATCCCAATGCTCCATGACCCCTGTCATCACAGTGGTCCATGCCCCTTGTCATCACAATGGCCCATGGCGCTTGTCATCACAAAGCTCCATGACAATATTCATCACAATGCTCCATGATACGTGTCATCACAATGCTCCATGGCCCTCATCATCACAATTCTCCATGACCCATGACACCACAATGCTCCATGATCAATTTCCTCACAATAATCCATGACCCCTTTCATTACAATACTCCAGTACGTCTTTCATCACAATGCTCCTTGCCCCCTGTCATCACAATGATCCATATCCCCTATCATCAAAATAATGCATTACCACTTCCATCAAAATGATCCATGACCCCTTTCATCACAATGCACCTTGGCCTGTGTCATCACAATACTCCATGACCCTTGTCATCACAATGCTCCCTGATTCTTTTCATCACAATGCTCCATGACCCCTCTCATTACAATACTCCGTGCTGTGATCTTCTCCAGGCTCCATGCCCTTGTCATCACAATCCTACATGACCCTTTTCATCACAATGTTAAATGACCCTTGTCATCACAATGCTCCATGGCCCTTCCCATGACAACGCTCCATGACTGCTTTCATCACAATGCTCCATGACCTCTGTCATCACAATGCTCCATGTTGTGGTCTTCACCATGCTCCCTGCCTTTGTCATCACAATCCTACATGACCCCCTTCATCAGAAGCCTCCATGACCACTTTCATCACAATGCTCTATGACGAGTTTCATCCCAATGCTCCATCACCCCTTTCATCACAATGCTCCTTGGCCCGTGTCATTACAACTCTCCATGAAACTTGTTATCACAAAGCTCTATGGCCCTTGTCATCACAATGCTCCATGAGCCATGTGATCACAATGCTCCATGACTCTTTTCATTCCTATGCTCAATGACCCATTTCATCACGATGCTCCATGACCGCCTTCCTCACAATGCTCCATGAGCGCTATCATCACAATAATCCATGATCACTATCATCACAATAATACATGACCCTTTTTAACACAATGCTCCAGTACCACTTTCATCACAATGCTCCATGGCCCCTGTTATCCCAATGCTCCATGACCCCTGTCATCACAGTGGTCCATGCCCATTGTCATCACAATGGTCCATGGTGCTTTTCATCACAAAGCTCCATGCCCACTGACATCACAATGCTCCATGAGCACATTAATCACAAAGCTCCATGACAGGTTTCATCACAATGCTAAAGGTCCATGTCATTACAATGCTCAATGGCGCTTGTCATCACAATGCTCCATTACCACATTCATCACAATGCTCCATGACAACTGTCATCACAATGCTTCATGGGCCTTGTTGTCACAATGCTCCATGACCACTGACTTCACAATTCTCCATGGCCCTTGTCATCACAATGCTCCATGACTGCTTTCACCACAATGCACCATGGCCCTTGTCAACACATTGCTCCATGACCCCTGTCATCACAAAGACCCATGACCACTTTTATCACAATGCTGCATTACCACTTTCATCACAATGCTCCCTGACCACTTTCCTCACAATGCTCCATGACCCCTGTCATCACAATGCTCCATGATCCCTTTCATCACAATAATCCATTACCCCTTTCATCACAGCACTCCAGTATGCCTTTTATCACAATGCTCCATGCCCCCTGCCATCACAATGCCCTGTGACCCCTGTCATCACAAAGCTCCATGGCCCTTTTCATCACAATGCTCCACGAAACCTGTCATCACAACTCTCCATGGCCCTCATCGTCACAATGCTCCATGACCCCTTTCATCACAATGCTCCATGACCCCTGTCTTCAAAAAGTTTTATGACCCCTGTCATCACACTACCCTATGACCCCTGTCATCCCAAGGCTCCGTGGCCCTTGTCATCAGAATGCTCCATAACACCTGTCATCACGATCCTCCATGACCTTGTCATGACAACGCTCCATGACCCCTGTCATCACAAGGCTCCATGGCCATTGACATCAGAATTCCCCATGACACCTGACAACACAATGCTCCAGTACGCCTTTCATCACAATACTCTAGGCCCCCTGTCATCACAATGCACCATGATCCTTTTCATGACAATAATCCATGACCCCTTTCATCACAATGCTCCAGTATGACTTTCATCACAATACTCGATGCCCCCTGTCATCACAATGCCCCATGACCACTGTCATCAACATATTCAATGCCCCCTGTAGTCACAATGCTCCATAACCCATGTCATCACAATGCTCCATAACCCCTGTCATCACAATGCTCCATGACCCCTGTCATCACAATTCTCCATGGCCCCTGTCATCACAATGCTCCATAGCCCTTGTCATCACAATGCTTCATGACCGCTGACATCACAATGCTCCTTGACCCGTTTCATCACAATGCTTCATGCTCCTTGTCATCACAATTCTCCAGGACCACATTCATCACAAAGCTCCATGACACGTTTCATCACAATGCTAAACGGCTCTTTTCATCAAAATGCTCCATGGCGCTTGTCATCACAATGCTCCATGACCCATTTCAACACAATGCTCCATGACCGCTTTCAGCATAATGCTCCATGATCGCTATCATCACAATGATCCATGACCCCTTTCATCACAATGCACCTTGGCTCGTGTCATCACAATGCTCCATGCCCCTTGTCATCACAATAGTCCATGGCGCCTGTCATCACAATGCTCCATGCCCACTCTCATCACAATGCTCCAAGACCACATTCATCACAAAGCTCCATGACACGGTTCATCACAATGCTAAAAGGCCCATGTCATCACAATGCTCAATGGCGCTTGTCATCACAAAGCTCCATGAAAATATTCATCACAATGCTCCATGATACCTCTCATCACAATGCTCCATGGCCCTCATCATCACAATTCTCCATGACCCATGACACCACAATGCTCCATGACCACATTCATTACAAATCTCCATGACCCATTTCATCACAATGCTAAAAAGCCCTTGTCATCAAAATGCTCCACGGCGGTTTTCATCACAATGCTCCATGCCCAATGTCATCACAATGCTCCATGACCACATGCATCACAATGCTCCATGAAATGTTTCACTACAATGCTCCATGATCCCTTTAATCACAATGCTCCATGACGATTTTCATCAAAATGCTCCATGGCCCCTCTCATCACAATGCTCCATGCCCCGTGTCATCACAAGGCATCATGACTACTTTCCTCACACTGCTCCATGATCGCTATCATCACAATAATCCATGATCACTATCATGACAATAATACATGACCCTTTTCAACACAATGCTCCAGTACCACTTTCATCACAATGCTCCATGGCCCCTGTTATCCCAATGCTCCATGACCCCTGTCATCACAGTGGTCCATGCCCCTTGTCATCACAATGGCCCATGGCGCTTGTCATCACAAAGCTCCATGACAATATTCATCACAATGCTCCATGATACGTGTCATCACAATGCTCCATGGCCCTCATCATCACAATTCTCCATGACCCATGACACCACAATGCTCCATGATCACTTTCCTCACAATAATCCATGACCCCTTTCATTACAATACTCCAGTACGTCTTTCATCACAATGCTCCTTGCCCCCTGTCATCACAATGATCCATATCCCCTATCATCAAAATAATGCATTACCACTTCCATCAAAATGATCCATGACCCCTTTCATCACAATGCACCTTGGCCTGTGTCATCACAATACTCCATGACCCTTGTCATCACAATGCTCCCTGATTCTTTTCATCACAATGCTCCATGACCCCTCTCATTACAATACTCCGTGCTGTGATCTTCTCCAGGCTCCATGCCCTTGTCATCACAATCCTACATGACCCTTTTCATCACAATGTTAAATGACCCTTGTCATCACAATGCTCCATGGCCCTTCCCATGACAACGCTCCATGACTGCTTTCATCACAATGCTCCATGACCTCTGTCATCACAATGCTCCATGTTGTGGTCTTCACCATGCTCCCTGCCTTTGTCATCACAATCCTACATGACCCCCTTCTTCACAAGCCTCCATGACCACTTTCATCACAATGCTCTATGACGAGTTTCATCCCAATGCTCCATCACCCCTTTCATCACAATGCTCCTTGGCCCGTGTCATTACAACTCTCCATGAACCTTGTTATCACAAAGCTCTATGGCCCTTGTCATCACAATGCTCCATGAGCCATGTTATCACAATGCTCCATGACTCTTTTCATTCCTATGCTCAATGACCCATTTCATCACAATGCTCCATGACCGCCTTCCTCACAATGCTCCATGAGCGCTATCATCACAATAATCCATGATCACTATCATCACAATAATACATGACCCTTTTCAACACAATGCTCCAGTACCACTTTCATCACAATGCTCCATGGCCCCTGTTATCCCAATGCTCCATGACCCCTGTCATCACAGTGGTCCATGCCCATTGTCATCACAATGGTCCATGGTGCTTTTCATCACAAAGCTCCATGCCCACTGACATCACAATGCTCCATGAGCACATTAATCTCAAAGCTCCATGACAGGTTTCATCACAATGCTAAAGGCCCATGTCATTACAATGCTCAATGGCGCTTGTCATCACAATGCTCCATTACCACATTCATCACAATGCTCCATGACAACTGTCATCACAATGCTTCATGGGCCTTGTTGTCACAATGCTCCATGACCACTGACTTCACAATTCTCCATGGCCCTTGTCATTACAATGCTCCATGACTGCTTTCACCACAATGCACCATGGCCCTTGTCAACACATTGCTCCATGCCCCCTGTCATCACAAAGACCCATGACCACTTTTATCACAATGCTGCATTACCACTTTCATCACAATGCTCCCTGACCACTTTCCTCACAATGATCCATGACCCCTGTCATCACAATGCTCCATGATCCCTTTCATCACAATAATCCATTACCCCTTTCATCACAACACTCCAGTATGCCTTTTATCACAATGCTCCATGCCCCCTGCCATCACAATGCCCTGTGACCCCTGTCATCACAAAGCTCCATGGCCCTTTTCATCACAATGCTCCACGATACCTGTCATCACAACTCTCCATGGCCCTCATCGTCACAATGCTCCATGACCCCTTTCATCACAATGCTCCATGACCCCTGTCTTCAAAAAGTTTTATGACCCCTGTCATCACACTACCCTATGACCCCTGTCATCCCAAGGCTCCGTGGCCCTTGTCATCAGAATGCTCCATAACACCTGTCATCACGATCCTCCATGACCTTGTCATGACAACGCTCCATGTCCCCTGTCATCACAAGGCTCCATGGCCATTGACATCAGAATTCCCCATGACACCTGACAACACAATGCTCCAGTACGCCTTTCATCACAATACTCTAGGCCCCCTGTCATCACAATGCACCATGATCCTTTTCATGACAATAATCCATGACCCCTTTCATCACAATGCTCCAGTATGACTTTCATCACAATACTCGATGCCCCCTGTCATCACAATGCCCCATGACCACTGTCATCAACATATTCAATGCCCCCTGTAGTCACAATGCTCCATAACCCCTGTCATCACAATGCTCCATAACCCCTGTCATCACAATGCTCCATGACCCCTGTCATCACAATTCTCCATGGCCCCTGTCATCACAATGCTCCATAGCCCTTGTCATCACAATGCTTCATGACCCCTGACATCACAATGCTCCGTGACACGTTTCATCACAATGCTTCATGCTCCTTGTCATCACAATTCTCCAGGACCACATTCATCACAAAGCTCCATGACACGTTTCATCACAATGCTAAACGGCTCTTTTCATCAAAATGCTCCATGGCGCTTGTCATCACAATGCTCCATGACCCATTTCAACACAATGCTCCATGACCGCTTTCAGCATAATGCTCCATGATCGCTATCATCACAATGATCCATGACCCCTTTCATCACAATGCACCTTGGCTCGTGTCATCACAATGCTCCATGCCCCTTGTCATCACAATAGTCCATGGCGCCTGTCATCACAATGCTCCATGCCCACTCTCATCACAATGCTCCAAGACCACATTCATCACAAAGCTCCATGACACGGTTCATCACAATGCTAAAAGGCCCATGTCATCACAATGCTCAATGGCGCTTGTCATCACAAAGCTCCATGAAAATATTCATCACAATGCTCCATGATACCTCTCATCACAATGCTCCATGGCCCACATCATCACAATTCTCCATGACCCATGACACCACAATGCTCCATGACCACATTCATTACAAATCTCCATGACCCATTTCATCACAATGCTAAAAAGCCCTTGTCATCAAAATGCTCCACGGCGGTTTTCATCACAATGCTCCATGCCCAATGTCATCACAATGCTCCATGACCACATGCATCACAATGCTCCATGAAATGTTTCACTACAATGCTCCATGATCCCTTTAATCACAATGCTCCATGACGATTTTCATCAAAATGCTCCATGGCCCCTCTCATCAAAATGCTCCATGCCCCGTGTCATCACAAGGCATCATGACTACTTTCCTCACACTGCTCCATGATCGCTATCATCACAATAATCCATGATCACTATCATGACAATAATACATGACCCTTTTCAACACAATGCTCCAGTACCACTTTCATCACAATGCTCCATGGCCCCTGTTATCCCAATGCTCCATGACCCCTGTCATCACAGTGGTCCATGCCCCTTGTCATCACAATGGTCCATGGTGCTTTTCATCACAAAGCTCCATGACAATATTCATCACAATGCTCCATGATACCTCTCATCACAATGCTCCATGGCCCTCATCATCACAATTCTCCATGACCCATGACACCACAATGCTCCATGACCACATTCATTACAAATCTCCATGACCCATTTCATCACAATGCTAAAAAGCCCTTGTCATCAAAATGCTCCACGGCGGTTTTCATCACAATGCTCCATGCCCAATGTCATCACAATGCTCCATGACCACATGCATCACAATGCTCCATGAAATGTTTCACTACAATGCTCCATGATCCCTTTAATCACAATGCTCCATGACGATTTTCATCAAAATGCTCCATGGCCCCTCTCATCACAATGCTCCATGCCCCGTGTCATCACAAGGCATCATGACTACTTTCCTCACACTGCTCCATGATCGCTATCATCACAATAATCCATGATCACTATCATGACAATAATACATGACCCTTTTCAACACAATGCTCCAGTACCACTTTCATCACAATGCTCCATGGCCCCTGTTATCCCAATGCTCCATGACCCCTGTCATCACAGTGGTCCATGCCCCTTGTCATCACAATGGCCCATGGCGCTTGTCATCACAAAGCTCCATGACAATATTCATCACAATGCTCCATGATACCTGTCATCACAATGCTCCATGGCCCTCATCATCACAATTCTCCATGACCCATGACACCACAATGCTCCATGATCACTTTCCTCACAATAATCCATGACCCCTTTCATTACAATACTCCAGTACGTCTTTCATCACAATGCTCCTTGCCCCCTGTCATCACAATGATCCATATCCCCTATCATCAAAATAATGCATTACCACTTCCATCAAAATGATCCATGACCCCTTTCATCACAATGCACCTTGGCCTGTGTCATCACAATACTCCATGACCCTTGTCATCACAATGCTCCCTGATTCTTTTCATCACAATGCTCCATGACCCCTCTCATTACAATACTCCGTGCTGTGATCTTCTCCAGGCTCCATGCCCTTGTCATCACAATCCTACATGACCCTTTTCATCACAATGTTAAATGACCCTTGTCATCACAATGCTCCATGGCCCTTACCATGACAACGCTCCATGACTGCTTTCATCACAATGCTCCATGACCTCTGTCCTCACAATGCTCCATGTTGTGGTCTTCACCATGCTCCCTGCCCTTGTCATCACAATCCTACATGACCCCTTTCATCACAAGCCTCCATGACCACTTTCATCACAATGCTCTATGACGAGTTTCATCCCAATGCTCCATCACCCCTTTCATCACAATGCTCCTTGGCCCGTGTCATTACAACTCTCCATGAACCTTGTTATCACAAAGCTCTATGGCCCTTGTCATCACAATGCTCCATGAGCCATGTTATCACAATGCTCCATGACTCTTTTCATTCCTATGCTCAATGACCCATTTCATCACAATGCTCCATGACCGCCTTCCTCACAATGCTCCATGAGCGCTATCATCACAATAATCCATGATCACTATCATCACAATAATACATGACCCTTTTCAACACAATGCTCCAGTACCACTTTCATCACAATGCTCCATGGCCCCTGTTATCCCAATGCTCCATGACCCCTGTCATCACAGTGGTCCATGCCCATTGTCATCACAATGGTCCATGGTGCTTTTCATCACAAAGCTCCATGCCCACTGACATCACAATGCTCCATGAGCACATTAATCACAAAGCTCCATGACAGGTTTCATCACAATGCTAAAGGTCCATGTCATTACAATGCTCAATGGCGCTTGTCATCACAATGCTCCATTACCACATTCATCACAATGCTCCATGACAACTGTCATCACAATGCTTCATGGGCCTTGTTGTCACAATGCTCCATGACCACTGACTTCAAAATTCTCCATGGCCCTTGTCATTACAATGCTCCATGACTGCTTTCACCACAATGCACCATGGCCCTTGTCAACACATTGCTCCATGCCCCCTGTCATCACAAAGACCCATGACCACTTTTATCACAATGCTGCATTACCACTTTCATCACAATGCTCCCTGACCACTTTCCTCACAATGATCCATGACCCCTGTCATCACAATGCTCCATGATCCCTTTCATCACAATAATCCATTACCCCTTTCATCACAACACTCCAGTATGCCTTTTATCACAATGCTCCATGCCCCCTGCCATCACAATGCCCTGTGACCCCTGTCATCACAAAGCTCCATGGCCCTTTTCATCACAATGCTCCACGATACCTGTCATCACAACTCTCCATGGCGCTCATCGTCACAATGCTCCATGACCCCTTTCATCACAATGCTCCATGACCCCTGTCTTCAAAAAGTTTTATGACCCCTGTCATCACACTACCCTATGACCCCTGTCATCCCAAGGCTCCGTGGCCCTTGTCATCAGAATGCTCCATAACACCTGTCATCACGATCCTCCATGACCTTGTCATGACAACGCTCCATGTCCCCTGTCATCACAAGGCTCCATGGCCATTGACATCAGAATTCCCCATGACACCTGACAACACAATGCTCCAGTACGCCTTTCATCACAATACTCTAGGCCCCCTGTCATCACAATGCACCATGATCCTTTTCATGACAATAATCCATGACCCCTTTCATCACAATGCTCCAGTATGACTTTCATCACAATACTCGATGCCCCCTGTCATCACAATGCCCCATGACCACTGTCATCAACATATTCAATGCCCCCTGTAGTCACAATGCTCCATAACCCCTGTCATCACAATGCTCCATAACCCCTGTCATCACAATGCTCCATGACCCCTGTCATCACAATTCTCCATGGCCCCTGTCATCACAATGCTCCATAGCCCTTGTCATCACAATGCTTCATGACCCCTGACATCACAATGCTCCGTGACACGTTTCATCACAATGCTTCATGCTCCTTGTCATCACAATTCTCCAGGACCACATTCATCACAAAGCTCCATGACACGTTTCATCACAATGCTAAACGGCTCTTTTCATCAAAATGCTCCATGGCGCTTGTCATCACAATGCTCCATGACCCATTTCAACACAATGCTCCATGACCGCTTTCAGCATAATGCTCCATGATCGCTATCATCACAATGATCCATGACCCCTTTCATCACAATGCACCTTGGCTCGTGTCATCACAATGCTCCATGCCCCTTGTCATCACAATAGTCCATGGCGCCTGTCATCACAATGCTCCATGCCCACTCTCATCACAATGCTCCAAGACCACATTCATCACAAAGCTCCATGACACGGTTCATCACAATGCTAAAAGGCCCATGTCATCACAATGCTCAATGGCGCTTGTCATCACAAAGCTCCATGAAAATATTCATCACAATGCTCCATGATACCTCTCATCACAATGCTCCATGGCCCTCATCATCACAATTCTCCATGACCCATGACACCACAATGCTCCATGACCACATTCATTACAAATCTCCATGACCCATTTCATCACAATGCTAAAAAGCCCTTGTCATCAAAATGCTCCACGGCGGTTTTCATCACAATGCTCCATGCCCAATGTCATCACAATGCTCCATGACCACATGCATCACAATGCTCCATGAAATGTTTCACTACAATGCTCCATGATCCCTTTAATCACAATGCTCCATGACGATTTTCATCAAAATGCTCCATGGCCCCTCTCATCACAATGCTCCATGCCCCGTGTCATCACAAGGCATCATGACTACTTTCCTCACACTGCTCCATGATCGCTATCATCACAATAATCCATGATCACTATCATGACAATAATACATGACCCTTTTCAACACAATGCTCCAGTACCACTTTCATCACAATGCTCCATGGCCCCTGTTATCCCAATGCTCCATGACCCCTGTCATCACAGTGGTCCATGCCCCTTGTCATCACAATGGCCCATGGCGCTTGTCATCACAAAGCTCCATGACAATATTCATCACAATGCTCCATGATACGTGTCATCACAATGCTCCATGGCCCTCATCATCACAATTCTCCATGACCCATGACACCACAATGCTCCATGATCAATTTCCTCACAATAATCCATGACCCCTTTCATTACAATACTACAGTACGTCTTTCATCACAATGCTCCTTGCCCCCTGTCATCACAATGATCCATATCCCCTATCATCAAAATAATGCATTACCACTTCCATCAAAATGATCCATGACCCCTTTCATCACAATGCACCTTGGCCTGTGTCATCACAATACTCCATGACCCTTGTCATCACAATGCTCCCTGATTCTTTTCATCACAATGCTCCATGACCCCTCTCATTACAATACTCCGTGCTGTGATCTTCTCCAGGCTCCATGCCCTTGTCATCACAATCCTACATGACCCTTTTCATCACAATGTTAAATGACCCTTGTCATCACAATGCTCCATGGCCCTTCCCATGACAACGCTCCATGACTGCTTTCATCACAATGCTCCATGACCTCTGTCATCACAATGCTCCATGTTGTGGTCTTCACCATGCTCCCTGCCTTTGTCATCACAATCCTACATGACCCCCTTCTTCACAAGCCTCCATGACCACTTTCATCACAATGCTCTATGACGAGTTTCATCCCAATGCTCCATCACCCCTTTCATCACAATGCTCCTTGGCCCGTGTCATTACAACTCTCCATGAACCTTGTTATCACAAAGCTCTATGGCCCTTGTCATCACAATGCTCCATGAGCCATGTTATCACAATGCTCCATGACTCTTTTCATTCCTATGCTCAATGACCCATTTCATCACAATGCTCCATGACCGCCTTCCTCACAATGCTCCATGAGCGCTATCATCACAATAATCCATGATCACTATCATCACAATAATACATGACCCTTTTCAACACAATGCTCCAGTACCACTTTCATCACAATGCTCCATGGCCCCTGTTATCCCAATGCTCCATGACCCCTGTCATCACAGTGGTCCATGCCCATTGTCATCACAATGGTCCATGGTGCTTTTCATCACAAAGCTCCATGCCCACTGACATCACAATGCTCCATGAGCACATTAATCTCAAAGCTCCATGACAGGTTTCATCACAATGCTAAAGGCCCATGTCATTACAATGCTCAATGGCGCTTGTCATCACAATGCTCCATTACCACATTCATCACAATGCTCCATGACAACTGTCATCACAATGCTTCATGGGCCTTGTTGTCACAATGCTCCATGACCACTGACTTCACAATTCTCCATGGCCCTTGTCATTACAATGCTCCATGACTGCTTTCACCACAATGCACCATGGCCCTTGTCAACACATTGCTCCATGCCCCCTGTCATCACAAAGACCCATGACCACTTTTATCACAATGCTGCATTACCACTTTCATCACAATGCTCCCTGACCACTTTCCTCACAATGATCCATGACCCCTGTCATCACAATGCTCCATGATCCCTTTCATCACAATAATCCATTACCCCTTTCATCACAACACTCCAGTATGCCTTTTATCACAATGCTCCATGCCCCCTGCCATCACAATACCCTGTGACCCCTGTCATCACAAAGCTCCATGGCCCTTTTCATCACAATGCTCCACGATACCTGTCATCACAACTCTCCATGGCCCTCATCGTCACAATGCTCCATGACCCCTTTCATCACAATGCTCCATGACCCCTGTCTTCAAAAAGTTTTATGACCCCTGTCATCACACTACCCTATGACCCCTGTCATCCCAAGGCTCCGTGGCCCTTGTCATCAGAATGCTCCATAACACCTGTCATCACGATCCTCCATGACCTTGTCATGACAACGCTCCATGTCCCCTGTCATCACAAGGCTCCATGGCCATTGACATCAGAATTCCCCATGACACCTGACAACACAATGCTCCAGTACGCCTTTCATCACAATACTCTAGGCCCCCTGTCATCACAATGCACCATGATCCTTTTCATGACAATAATCCATGACCCCTTTCATCACAATGCTCCAGTATGACTTTCATCACAATACTCGATGCCCCCTGTCATCACAATGCCCCATGACCACTGTCATCAACATATTCAATGCCCCCTGTAGTCACAATGCTCCATAACCCCTGTCATCACAATGCTCCATAACCCCTGTCATCACAATGCTCCATGACCCCTGTCATCACAATTCTCCATGGCCCCTGTCATCACAATGCTCCATAGCCCTTGTCATCACAATGCTTCATGACCCCTGACATCACAATGCTCCGTGACACGTTTCATCACAATGCTTCATGCTCCTTGTCATCACAATTCTCCAGGACCACATTCATCACAAAGCTCCATGACACGTTTCATCACAATGCTAAACGGCTCTTTTCATCAAAATGCTCCATGGCGCTTGTCATCACAATGCTCCATGACCCATTTCAACACAATGCTCCATGACCGCTTTCAGCATAATGCTCCATGATCGCTATCATCACAATGATCCATGACCCCTTTCATCACAATGCACCTTGGCTCGTGTCATCACAATGCTCCATGCCCCTTGTCATCACAATAGTCCATGGCGCCTGTCATCACAATGCTCCATGCCCACTCTCATCACAATGCTCCAAGACCACATTCATCACAAAGCTCCATGACACGGTTCATCACAATGCTAAAAGGCCCATGTCATCACAATGCTCAATGGCGCTTGTCATCACAAAGCTCCATGAAAATATTCATCACAATGCTCCATGATACCTGTCATCACAATGCTCCATGGCCCTCATCATCACAATTCTCCATGACCCATGACACCACAATGCTCCATGACCACATTCATTACAAATCTCCATGACCCATTTCATCACAATGCTAAAAAGCCCTTGTCATCAAAATGCTCCACGGCGGTTTTCATCACAATGCTCCATGCCCAATGTCATCACAATGCTCCATGACCACATGCATCACAATGCTCCATGAAATGTTTCACTACAATGCTCCATGATCCCTTTAATCACAATGCTCCATGACGATTTTCATCAAAATGCTCCATGGCCCCTCTCATCACAATGCTCCATGCCCCGTGTCATCACAAGGCATCATGACTACTTTCCTCACACTGCTCCATGATCGCTATCATCACAATAATCCATGATCACTATCATGACAATAATACATGACCCTTTTCAACACAATGCTCCAGTACCACTTTCATCACAATGCTCCATGGCCCCTGTTATCCCAATGCTCCATGACCCCTGTCATCACAGTGGTCCATGCCCCTTGTCATCACAATGGCCCATGGCGCTTGTCATCACAAAGCTCCATGACAATATTCATCACAATGCTCCATGATACCTGTCATCACAATGCTCCATGGCCCTCATCATCACAATTCTCCATGACCCATGACACCACAATGCTCCATGATCACTTTCCTCACAATAATCCATGACCCCTTTCATTACAATACTCCAGTACGTCTTTCATCACAATGCTCCTTGCCCCCTGTCATCACAATGATCCATATCCCCTATCATCAAAATAATGCATTACCACTTCCATCAAAATGATCCATGACCCCTTTCATCACAATGCACCTTGGCCTGTGTCATCACAATACTCCATGACCCTTGTCATCACAATGCTCCCTGATTCTTTTCATCACAATGCTCCATGACCCCTCTCATTACAATACTCCGTGCTGTGATCTTCTCCAGGCTCCATGCCCTTGTCATCACAATCCTACATGACCCTTTTCATCACAATGTTAAATGACCCTTGTCATCACAATGCTCCATGGCCCTTACCATGACAACGCTCCATGACTGCTTTCATCACAATGCTCCATGACCTCTGTCCTCACAATGCTCCATGTTGTGGTCTTCACCATGCTCCCTGCCCTTGTCATCACAATCCTACATGACCCCTTTCATCACAAGCCTCCATGACCACTTTCATCACAATGCTCTATGACGAGTTTCATCCCAATGCTCCATCACCCCTTTCATCACAATGCTCCTTGGCCCGTGTCATTACAACTCTCCATGAACCTTGTTATCACAAAGCTCTATGGCCCTTGTCATCACAATGCTCCATGAGCCATGTTATCACAATGCTCCATGACTCTTTTCATTCCTATGCTCAATGACCCATTTCATCACAATGCTCCATGACCGCCTTCCTCACAATGCTCCATGAGCGCTATCATCACAATAATCCATGATCACTATCATCACAATAATACATGACCCTTTTCAACACAATGCTCCAGTACCACTTTCATCACAATGCTCCATGGCCCCTGTTATCCCAATGCTCCATGACCCCTGTCATCACAGTGGTCCATGCCCATTGTCATCACAATGGTCCATGGTGCTTTTCATCACAAAGCTCCATGCCCACTGACATCACAATGCTCCATGAGCACATTAATCACAAAGCTCCATGACAGGTTTCATCACAATGCTAAAGGTCCATGTCATTACAATGCTCAATGGCGCTTGTCATCACAATGCTCCATTACCACATTCATCACAATGCTCCATGACAACTGTCATCACAATGCTTCATGGGCCTTGTTGTCACAATGCTCCATGACCACTGACTTCAAAATTCTCCATGGCCCTTGTCATTACAATGCTCCATGACTGCTTTCACCACAATGCACCATGGCCCTTGTCAACACATTGCTCCATGCCCCCTGTCATCACAAAGACCCATGACCACTTTTATCACAATGCTGCATTACCACTTTCATCACAATGCTCCCTGACCACTTTCCTCACAATGATCCATGACCCCTGTCATCACAATGCTCCATGATCCCTTTCATCACAATAATCCATTACCCCTTTCATCACAACACTCCAGTATGCCTTTTATCACAATGCTCCATGCCCCCTGCCATCACAATGCCCTGTGACCCCTGTCATCACAAAGCTCCATGGCCCTTTTCATCACAATGCTCCACGATACCTGTCATCACAACTCTCCATGGCGCTCATCGTCACAATGCTCCATGACCCCTTTCATCACAATGCTCCATGACCCCTGTCTTCAAAAAGTTTTATGACCCCTGTCATCACACTACCCTATGACCCCTGTCATCCCAAGGCTCCGTGGCCCTTGTCATCAGAATGCTCCATAAAACCTGTCATCACGATCCTCCATGACCTTGTCATGACAACGCTCCATGTCCCCTGTCATCACAAGGCTCCATGGCCATTGACATCAGAATTCCCCATGACACCTGACAACACAATGCTCCAGTACGCCTTTCATCACAATACTCTAGGCCCCCTGTCATCACAATGCACCATGATCCTTTTCATGACAATAATCCATGACCCCTTTCATCACAATGCTCCAGTATGACTTTCATCACAATACTCGATGCCCCCTGTCATCACAATGCCCCATGACCACTGTCATCAACATATTCAATGCCCCCTGTAGTCACAATGCTCCATAACCCCTGTCATCACAATGCTCCATAACCCCTGTCATCACAATGCTCCATGACCCCTGTCATCACAATTCTCCATGGCCCCTGTCATCACAATGCTCCATAGCCCTTGTCATCACAATGCTTCATGACCCCTGACATCACAATGCTCCGTGACACGTTTCATCACAATGCTTCATGCTCCTTGTCATCACAATTCTCCAGGACCACATTCATCACAAAGCTCCATGACACGTTTCATCACAATGCTAAACGGCTCTTTTCATCAAAATGCTCCATGGCGCTTGTCATCACAATGCTCCATGACCCATTTCAACACAATGCTCCATGACCGCTTTCAGCATAATGCTCCATGATCGCTATCATCACAATGATCCATGACCCCTTTCATCACAATGCACCTTGGCTCGTGTCATCACAATGCTCCATGCCCCTTGTCATCACAATAGTCCATGGCGCCTGTCATCACAATGCTCCATGCCCACTCTCATCACAATGCTCCAAGACCACATTCATCACAAAGCTCCATGACACGGTTCATCACAATGCTAAAAGGCCCATGTCATCACAATGCTCAATGGCGCTTGTCATCACAAAGCTCCATGAAAATATTCATCACAATGCTCCATGATACCTCTCATCACAATGCTCCATGGCCCTCATCATCACAATTCTCCATGACCCATGACACCACAATGCTCCATGACCACATTCATTACAAATCTCCATGACCCATTTCATCACAATGCTAAAAAGCCCTTGTCATCAAAATGCTCCACGGCGGTTTTCATCACAATGCTCCATGCCCAATGTCATCACAATGCTCCATGACCACATGCATCACAATGCTCCATGAAATGTTTCACTACAATGCTCCATGATCCCTTTAATCACAATGCTCCATGACGATTTTCATCAAAATGCTCCATGGCCCCTCTCATCACAATGCTCCATGCCCCGTGTCATCACAAGGCATCATGACTACTTTCCTCACACTGCTCCATGATCGCTATCATCACAATAATCCATGATCACTATCATGACAATAATACATGACCCTTTTCAACACAATGCTCCAGTACCACTTTCATCACAATGCTCCATGGCCCCTGTTATCCCAATGCTCCATGACCCCTGTCATCACAGTGGTCCATGCCCCTTGTCATCACAATGGCCCATGGCGCTTGTCATCACAAAGCTCCATGACAATATTCATCACAATGCTCCATGATACGTGTCATCACAATGCTCCATGGCCCTCATCATCACAATTCTCCATGACCCATGACACCACAATGCTCCATGATCAATTTCCTCACAATAATCCATGACCCCTTTCATTACAATACTACAGTACGTCTTTCATCACAATGCTCCTTGCCCCCTGTCATCACAATGATCCATATCCCCTATCATCAAAATAATGCATTACCACTTCCATCAAAATGATCCATGACCCCTTTCATCACAATGCACCTTGGCCTGTGTCATCACAATACTCCATGACCCTTGTCATCACAATGCTCCCTGATTCTTTTCATCACAATGCTCCATGACCCCTCTCATTACAATACTCCGTGCTGTGATCTTCTCCAGGCTCCATGCCCTTGTCATCACAATCCTACATGACCCTTTTCATCACAATGTTAAATGACCCTTGTCATCACAATGCTCCATGGCCCTTCCCATGACAACGCTCCATGACTGCTTTCATCACAATGCTCCATGACCTCTGTCATCACAATGCTCCATGTTGTGGTCTTCACCATGCTCCCTGCCTTTGTCATCACAATCCTACATGACCCCCTTCTTCACAAGCCTCCATGACCACTTTCATCACAATGCTCTATGACGAGTTTCATCCCAATGCTCCATCACCCCTTTCATCACAATGCTCCTTGGCCCGTGTCATTACAACTCTCCATGAACCTTGTTATCACAAAGCTCTATGGCCCTTGTCATCACAATGCTCCATGAGCCATGTTATCACAATGCTCCATGACTCTTTTCATTCCTATGCTCAATGACCCATTTCATCACAATGCTCCATGACCGCCTTCCTCACAATGCTCCATGAGCGCTATCATCACAATAATCCATGATCACTATCATCACAATAATACATGACCCTTTTCAACACAATGCTCCAGTACCACTTTCATCACAATGCTCCATGGCCCCTGTTATCCCAATGCTCCATGACCCCTGTCATCACAGTGGTCCATGCCCATTGTCATCACAATGGTCCATGGTGCTTTTCATCACAAAGCTCCATGCCCACTGACATCACAATGCTCCATGAGCACATTAATCTCAAAGCTCCATGACAGGTTTCATCACAATGCTAAAGGCCCATGTCATTACAATGCTCAATGGCGCTTGTCATCACAATGCTCCATTACCACATTCATCACAATGCTCCATGACAACTGTCATCACAATGCTTCATGGGCCTTGTTGTCACAATGCTCCATGACCACTGACTTCACAATTCTCCATGGCCCTTGTCATTACAATGCTCCATGACTGCTTTCACCACAATGCACCATGGCCCTTGTCAACACATTGCTCCATGCCCCCTGTCATCACAAAGACCCATGACCACTTTTATCACAATGCTGCATTACCACTTTCATCACAATGCTCCCTGACCACTTTCCTCACAATGATCCATGACCCCTGTCATCACAATGCTCCATGATCCCTTTCATCACAATAATCCATTACCCCTTTCATCACAACACTCCAGTATGCCTTTTATCACAATGCTCCATGCCCCCTGCCATCACAATGCCCTGTGACCCCTGTCATCACAAAGCTCCATGGCCCTTTTCATCACAATGCTCCACGATACCTGTCATCACAACTCTCCATGGCCCTCATCGTCACAATGCTCCATGACCCCTTTCATCACAATGCTCCATGACCCCTGTCTTCAAAAAGTTTTATGACCCCTGTCATCACACTACCCTATGACCCCTGTCATCCCAAGGCTCCGTGGCCCTTGTCATCAGAATGCTCCATAACACCTGTCATCACGATCCTCCATGACCTTGTCATGACAACGCTCCATGTCCCCTGTCATCACAAGGCTCCATGGCCATTGACATCAGAATTCCCCATGACACCTGACAACACAATGCTCCAGTACGCCTTTCATCACAATACTCTAGGCCCCCTGTCATCACAATGCACCATGATCCTTTTCATGACAATAATCCATGACCCCTTTCATCACAATGCTCCAGTATGACTTTCATCACAATACTCGATGCCCCCTGTCATCACAATGCCCCATGACCACTGTCATCAACATATTCAATGCCCCCTGTAGTCACAATGCTCCATAACCCCTGTCATCACAATGCTCCATAACCCCTGTCATCACAATGCTCCATGACCCCTGTCATCACAATTCTCCATGGCCCCTGTCATCACAATGCTCCATAGCCCTTGTCATCACAATGCTTCATGACCCCTGACATCACAATGCTCCGTGACACGTTTCATCACAATGCTTCATGCTCCTTGTCATCACAATTCTCCAGGACCACATTCATCACAAAGCTCCATGACACGTTTCATCACAATGCTAAACGGCTCTTTTCATCAAAATGCTCCATGGCGCTTGTCATCACAATGCTCCATGACCCATTTCAACACAATGCTCCATGACCGCTTTCAGCATAATGCTCCATGATCGCTATCATCACAATGATCCATGACCCCTTTCATCACAATGCACCTTGGCTCGTGTCATCACAATGCTCCATGCCCCTTGTCATCACAATAGTCCATGGCGCCTGTCATCACAATGCTCCATGCCCACTCTCATCACAATGCTCCAAGACCACATTCATCACAAAGCTCCATGACACGGTTCATCACAATGCTAAAAGGCCCATGTCATCACAATGCTCAATGGCGCTTGTCATCACAAAGCTCCATGAAAATATTCATCACAATGCTCCATGATACCTCTCATCACAATGCTCCATGGCCCACATCATCACAATTCTCCATGACCCATGACACCACAATGCTCCATGACCACATTCATTACAAATCTCCATGACCCATTTCATCACAATGCTAAAAAGCCCTTGTCATCAAAATGCTCCACGGCGGTTTTCATCACAATGCTCCATGCCCAATGTCATCACAATGCTCCATGACCACATGCATCACAATGCTCCATGAAATGTTTCACTACAATGCTCCATGATCCCTTTAATCACAATGCTCCATGACGATTTTCATCAAAATGCTCCATGGCCCCTCTCATCAAAATGCTCCATGCCCCGTGTCATCACAAGGCATCATGACTACTTTCCTCACACTGCTCCATGATCGCTATCATCACAATAATCCATGATCACTATCATGACAATAATACATGACCCTTTTCAACACAATGCTCCAGTACCACTTTCATCACAATGCTCCATGGCCCCTGTTATCCCAATGCTCCATGACCCCTGTCATCACAGTGGTCCATGCCCCTTGTCATCACAATGGTCCATGGTGCTTTTCATCACAAAGCTCCATGACAATATTCATCACAATGCTCCATGATACCTCTCATCACAATGCTCCATGGCCCTCATCATCACAATTCTCCATGACCCATGACACCACAATGCTCCATGACCACATTCATTACAAATCTCCATGACCCATTTCATCACAATGCTAAAAAGCCCTTGTCATCAAAATGCTCCACGGCGGTTTTCATCACAATGCTCCATGCCCAATGTCATCACAATGCTCCATGACCACATGCATCACAATGCTCCATGAAATGTTTCACTACAATGCTCCATGATCCCTTTAATCACAATGCTCCATGACGATTTTCATCAAAATGCTCCATGGCCCCTCTCATCACAATGCTCCATGCCCCGTGTCATCACAAGGCATCATGACTACTTTCCTCACACTGCTCCATGATCGCTATCATCACAATAATCCATGATCACTATCATGACAATAATACATGACCCTTTTCAACACAATGCTCCAGTACCACTTTCATCACAATGCTCCATGGCCCCTGTTATCCCAATGCTCCATGACCCCTGTCATCACAGTGGTCCATGCCCCTTGTCATCACAATGGCCCATGGCGCTTGTCATCACAAAGCTCCATGACAATATTCATCACAATGCTCCATGATACCTGTCATCACAATGCTCCATGGCCCTCATCATCACAATTCTCCATGACCCATGACACCACAATGCTCCATGATCACTTTCCTCACAATAATCCATGACCCCTTTCATTACAATACTCCAGTACGTCTTTCATCACAATGCTCCTTGCCCCCTGTCATCACAATGATCCATATCCCCTATCATCAAAATAATGCATTACCACTTCCATCAAAATGATCCATGACCCCTTTCATCACAATGCACCTTGGCCTGTGTCATCACAATACTCCATGACCCTTGTCATCACAATGCTCCCTGATTCTTTTCATCACAATGCTCCATGACCCCTCTCATTACAATACTCCGTGCTGTGATCTTCTCCAGGCTCCATGCCCTTGTCATCACAATCCTACATGACCCTTTTCATCACAATGTTAAATGACCCTTGTCATCACAATGCTCCATGGCCCTTACCATGACAACGCTCCATGACTGCTTTCATCACAATGCTCCATGACCTCTGTCCTCACAATGCTCCATGTTGTGGTCTTCACCATGCTCCCTGCCCTTGTCATCACAATCCTACATGACCCCTTTCATCACAAGCCTCCATGACCACTTTCATCACAATGCTCTATGACGAGTTTCATCCCAATGCTCCATCACCCCTTTCATCACAATGCTCCTTGGCCCGTGTCATTACAACTCTCCATGAACCTTGTTATCACAAAGCTCTATGGCCCTTGTCATCACAATGCTCCATGAGCCATGTTATCACAATGCTCCATGACTCTTTTCATTCCTATGCTCAATGACCCATTTCATCACAATGCTCCATGACCGCCTTCCTCACAATGCTCCATGAGCGCTATCATCACAATAATCCATGATCACTATCATCACAATAATACATGACCCTTTTCAACACAATGCTCCAGTACCACTTTCATCACAATGCTCCATGGCCCCTGTTATCCCAATGCTCCATGACCCCTGTCATCACAGTGGTCCATGCCCATTGTCATCACAATGGTCCATGGTGCTTTTCATCACAAAGCTCCATGCCCACTGACATCACAATGCTCCATGAGCACATTAATCACAAAGCTCCATGACAGGTTTCATCACAATGCTAAAGGTCCATGTCATTACAATGCTCAATGGCGCTTGTCATCACAATGCTCCATTACCACATTCATCACAATGCTCCATGACAACTGTCATCACAATGCTTCATGGGCCTTGTTGTCACAATGCTCCATGACCACTGACTTCAAAATTCTCCATGGCCCTTGTCATTACAATGCTCCATGACTGCTTTCACCACAATGCACCATGGCCCTTGTCAACACATTGCTCCATGCCCCCTGTCATCACAAAGACCCATGACCACTTTTATCACAATGCTGCATTACCACTTTCATCACAATGCTCCCTGACCACTTTCCTCACAATGATCCATGACCCCTGTCATCACAATGCTCCATGATCCCTTTCATCACAATAATCCATTACCCCTTTCATCACAACACTCCAGTATGCCTTTTATCACAATGCTCCATGCCCCCTGCCATCACAATGCCCTGTGACCCCTGTCATCACAAAGCTCCATGGCCCTTTTCATCACAATGCTCCACGATACCTGTCATCACAACTCTCCATGGCGCTCATCGTCACAATGCTCCATGACCCCTTTCATCACAATGCTCCATGACCCCTGTCTTCAAAAAGTTTTATGACCCCTGTCATCACACTACCCTATGACCCCTGTCATCCCAAGGCTCCGTGGCCCTTGTCATCAGAATGCTCCATAACACCTGTCATCACGATCCTCCATGACCTTGTCATGACAACGCTCCATGTCCCCTGTCATCACAAGGCTCCATGGCCATTGACATCAGAATTCCCCATGACACCTGACAACACAATGCTCCAGTACGCCTTTCATCACAATACTCTAGGCCCCCTGTCATCACAATGCACCATGATCCTTTTCATGACAATAATCCATGACCCCTTTCATCACAATGCTCCAGTATGACTTTCATCACAATACTCGATGCCCCCTGTCATCACAATGCCCCATGACCACTGTCATCAACATATTCAATGCCCCCTGTAGTCACAATGCTCCATAACCCCTGTCATCACAATGCTCCATAACCCCTGTCATCACAATGCTCCATGACCCCTGTCATCACAATTCTCCATGGCCCCTGTCATCACAATGCTCCATAGCCCTTGTCATCACAATGCTTCATGACCCCTGACATCACAATGCTCCGTGACACGTTTCATCACAATGCTTCATGCTCCTTGTCATCACAATTCTCCAGGACCACATTCATCACAAAGCTCCATGACACGTTTCATCACAATGCTAAACGGCTCTTTTCATCAAAATGCTCCATGGCGCTTGTCATCACAATGCTCCATGACCCATTTCAACACAATGCTCCATGACCGCTTTCAGCATAATGCTCCATGATCGCTATCATCACAATGATCCATGACCCCTTTCATCACAATGCACCTTGGCTCGTGTCATCACAATGCTCCATGCCCCTTGTCATCACAATAGTCCATGGCGCCTGTCATCACAATGCTCCATGCCCACTCTCATCACAATGCTCCAAGACCACATTCATCACAAAGCTCCATGACACGGTTCATCACAATGCTAAAAGGCCCATGTCATCACAATGCTCAATGGCGCTTGTCATCACAAAGCTCCATGAAAATATTCATCACAATGCTCCATGATACCTCTCATCACAATGCTCCATGGCCCTCATCATCACAATTCTCCATGACCCATGACACCACAATGCTCCATGACCACATTCATTACAAATCTCCATGACCCATTTCATCACAATGCTAAAAAGCCCTTGTCATCAAAATGCTCCACGGCGGTTTTCATCACAATGCTCCATGCCCAATGTCATCACAATGCTCCATGACCACATGCATCACAATGCTCCATGAAATGTTTCACTACAATGCTCCATGATCCCTTTAATCACAATGCTCCATGACGATTTTCATCAAAATGCTCCATGGCCCCTCTCATCACAATGCTCCATGCCCCGTGTCATCACAAGGCATCATGACTACTTTCCTCACACTGCTCCATGATCGCTATCATCACAATAATCCATGATCACTATCATGACAATAATACATGACCCTTTTCAACACAATGCTCCAGTACCACTTTCATCACAATGCTCCATGGCCCCTGTTATCCCAATGCTCCATGACCCCTGTCATCACAGTGGTCCATGCCCCTTGTCATCACAATGGCCCATGGCGCTTGTCATCACAAAGCTCCATGACAATATTCATCACAATGCTCCATGATACGTGTCATCACAATGCTCCATGGCCCTCATCATCACAATTCTCCATGACCCATGACACCACAATGCTCCATGATCAATTTCCTCACAATAATCCATGACCCCTTTCATTACAATACTACAGTACGTCTTTCATCACAATGCTCCTTGCCCCCTGTCATCACAATGATCCATATCCCCTATCATCAAAATAATGCATTACCACTTCCATCAAAATGATCCATGACCCCTTTCATCACAATGCACCTTGGCCTGTGTCATCACAATACTCCATGACCCTTGTCATCACAATGCTCCCTGATTCTTTTCATCACAATGCTCCATGACCCCTCTCATTACAATACTCCGTGCTGTGATCTTCTCCAGGCTCCATGCCCTTGTCATCACAATCCTACATGACCCTTTTCATCACAATGTTAAATGACCCTTGTCATCACAATGCTCCATGGCCCTTCCCATGACAACGCTCCATGACTGCTTTCATCACAATGCTCCATGACCTCTGTCATCACAATGCTCCATGTTGTGGTCTTCACCATGCTCCCTGCCTTTGTCATCACAATCCTACATGACCCCCTTCTTCACAAGCCTCCATGACCACTTTCATCACAATGCTCTATGACGAGTTTCATCCCAATGCTCCATCACCCCTTTCATCACAATGCTCCTTGGCCCGTGTCATTACAACTCTCCATGAACCTTGTTATCACAAAGCTCTATGGCCCTTGTCATCACAATGCTCCATGAGCCATGTTATCACAATGCTCCATGACTCTTTTCATTCCTATGCTCAATGACCCATTTCATCACAATGCTCCATGACCGCCTTCCTCACAATGCTCCATGAGCGCTATCATCACAATAATCCATGATCACTATCATCACAATAATACATGACCCTTTTCAACACAATGCTCCAGTACCACTTTCATCACAATGCTCCATGGCCCCTGTTATCCCAATGCTCCATGACCCCTGTCATCACAGTGGTCCATGCCCATTGTCATCACAATGGTCCATGGTGCTTTTCATCACAAAGCTCCATGCCCACTGACATCACAATGCTCCATGAGCACATTAATCTCAAAGCTCCATGACAGGTTTCATCACAATGCTAAAGGCCCATGTCATTACAATGCTCAATGGCGCTTGTCATCACAATGCTCCATTACCACATTCATCACAATGCTCCATGACAACTGTCATCACAATGCTTCATGGGCCTTGTTGTCACAATGCTCCATGACCACTGACTTCACAATTCTCCATGGCCCTTGTCATTACAATGCTCCATGACTGCTTTCACCACAATGCACCATGGCCCTTGTCAACACATTGCTCCATGCCCCCTGTCATCACAAAGACCCATGACCACTTTTATCACAATGCTGCATTACCACTTTCATCACAATGCTCCCTGACCACTTTCCTCACAATGATCCATGACCCCTGTCATCACAATGCTCCATGATCCCTTTCATCACAATAATCCATTACCCCTTTCATCACAACACTCCAGTATGCCTTTTATCACAATGCTCCATGCCCCCTGCCATCACAATGCCCTGTGACCCCTGTCATCACAAAGCTCCATGGCCCTTTTCATCACAATGCTCCACGATACCTGTCATCACAACTCTCCATGGCCCTCATCGTCACAATGCTCCATGACCCCTTTCATCACAATGCTCCATGACCCCTGTCTTCAAAAAGTTTTATGACCCCTGTCATCACACTACCCTATGACCCCTGTCATCCCAAGGCTCCGTGGCCCTTGTCATCAGAATGCTCCATAACACCTGTCATCACGATCCTCCATGACCTTGTCATGACAACGCTCCATGTCCCCTGTCATCACAAGGCTCCATGGCCATTGACATCAGAATTCCCCATGACACCTGACAACACAATGCTCCAGTACGCCTTTCATCACAATACTCTAGGCCCCCTGTCATCACAATGCACCATGATCCTTTTCATGACAATAATCCATGACCCCTTTCATCACAATGCTCCAGTATGACTTTCATCACAATACTCGATGCCCCCTGTCATCACAATGCCCCATGACCACTGTCATCAACATATTCAATGCCCCCTGTAGTCACAATGCTCCATAACCCCTGTCATCACAATGCTCCATAACCCCTGTCATCACAATGCTCCATGACCCCTGTCATCACAATTCTCCATGGCCCCTGTCATCACAATGCTCCATAGCCCTTGTCATCACAATGCTTCATGACCCCTGACATCACAATGCTCCGTGACACGTTTCATCACAATGCTTCATGCTCCTTGTCATCACAATTCTCCAGGACCACATTCATCACAAAGCTCCATGACACGTTTCATCACAATGCTAAACGGCTCTTTTCATCAAAATGCTCCATGGCGCTTGTCATCACAATGCTCCATGACCCATTTCAACACAATGCTCCATGACCGCTTTCAGCATAATGCTCCATGATCGCTATCATCACAATGATCCATGACCCCTTTCATCACAATGCACCTTGGCTCGTGTCATCACAATGCTCCATGCCCCTTGTCATCACAATAGTCCATGGCGCCTGTCATCACAATGCTCCATGCCCACTCTCATCACAATGCTCCAAGACCACATTCATCACAAAGCTCCATGACACGGTTCATCACAATGCTAAAAGGCCCATGTCATCACAATGCTCAATGGCGCTTGTCATCACAAAGCTCCATGAAAATATTCATCACAATGCTCCATGATACCTGTCATCACAATGCTCCATGGCCCTCATCATCACAATTCTCCATGACCCATGACACCACAATGCTCCATGACCACATTCATTACAAATCTCCATGACCCATTTCATCACAATGCTAAAAAGCCCTTGTCATCAAAATGCTCCACGGCGGTTTTCATCACAATGCTCCATGCCCAATGTCATCACAATGCTCCATGACCACATGCATCACAATGCTCCATGAAATGTTTCACTACAATGCTCCATGATCCCTTTAATCACAATGCTCCATGACGATTTTCATCAAAATGCTCCATGGCCCCTCTCATCACAATGCTCCATGCCCCGTGTCATCACAAGGCATCATGACTACTTTCCTCACACTGCTCCATGATCGCTATCATCACAATAATCCATGATCACTATCATGACAATAATACATGACCCTTTTCAACACAATGCTCCAGTACCACTTTCATCACAATGCTCCATGGCCCCTGTTATCCCAATGCTCCATGACCCCTGTCATCACAGTGGTCCATGCCCCTTGTCATCACAATGGCCCATGGCGCTTGTCATCACAAAGCTCCATGACAATATTCATCACAATGCTCCATGATACCTGTCATCACAATGCTCCATGGCCCTCATCATCACAATTCTCCATGACCCATGACACCACAATGCTCCATGATCACTTTCCTCACAATAATCCATGACCCCTTTCATTACAATACTCCAGTACGTCTTTCATCACAATGCTCCTTGCCCCCTGTCATCACAATGATCCATATCCCCTATCATCAAAATAATGCATTACCACTTCCATCAAAATGATCCATGACCCCTTTCATCACAATGCACCTTGGCCTGTGTCATCACAATACTCCATGACCCTTGTCATCACAATGCTCCCTGATTCTTTTCATCACAATGCTCCATGACCCCTCTCATTACAATACTCCGTGCTGTGATCTTCTCCAGGCTCCATGCCCTTGTCATCACAATCCTACATGACCCTTTTCATCACAATGTTAAATGACCCTTGTCATCACAATGCTCCATGGCCCTTACCATGACAACGCTCCATGACTGCTTTCATCACAATGCTCCATGACCTCTGTCCTCACAATGCTCCATGTTGTGGTCTTCACCATGCTCCCTGCCCTTGTCATCACAATCCTACATGACCCCTTTCATCACAAGCCTCCATGACCACTTTCATCACAATGCTCTATGACGAGTTTCATCCCAATGCTCCATCACCCCTTTCATCACAATGCTCCTTGGCCCGTGTCATTACAACTCTCCATGAACCTTGTTATCACAAAGCTCTATGGCCCTTGTCATCACAATGCTCCATGAGCCATGTTATCACAATGCTCCATGACTCTTTTCATTCCTATGCTCAATGACCCATTTCATCACAATGCTCCATGACCGCCTTCCTCACAATGCTCCATGAGCGCTATCATCACAATAATCCATGATCACTATCATCACAATAATACATGACCCTTTTCAACACAATGCTCCAGTACCACTTTCATCACAATGCTCCATGGCCCCTGTTATCCCAATGCTCCATGACCCCTGTCATCACAGTGGTCCATGCCCATTGTCATCACAATGGTCCATGGTGCTTTTCATCACAAAGCTCCATGCCCACTGACATCACAATGCTCCATGAGCACATTAATCACAAAGCTCCATGACAGGTTTCATCACAATGCTAAAGGTCCATGTCATTACAATGCTCAATGGCGCTTGTCATCACAATGCTCCATTACCACATTCATCACAATGCTCCATGACAACTGTCATCACAATGCTTCATGGGCCTTGTTGTCACAATGCTCCATGACCACTGACTTCAAAATTCTCCATGGCCCTTGTCATTACAATGCTCCATGACTGCTTTCACCACAATGCACCATGGCCCTTGTCAACACATTGCTCCATGCCCCCTGTCATCACAAAGACCCATGACCACTTTTATCACAATGCTGCATTACCACTTTCATCACAATGCTCCCTGACCACTTTCCTCACAATGATCCATGACCCCTGTCATCACAATGCTCCATGATCCCTTTCATCACAATAATCCATTACCCCTTTCATCACAACACTCCAGTATGCCTTTTATCACAATGCTCCATGCCCCCTGCCATCACAATGCCCTGTGACCCCTGTCATCACAAAGCTCCATGGCCCTTTTCATCACAATGCTCCACGATACCTGTCATCACAACTCTCCATGGCGCTCATCGTCACAATGCTCCATGACCCCTTTCATCACAATGCTCCATGACCCCTGTCTTCAAAAAGTTTTATGACCCCTGTCATCACACTACCCTATGACCCCTGTCATCCCAAGGCTCCGTGGCCCTTGTCATCAGAATGCTCCATAACACCTGTCATCACGATCCTCCATGACCTTGTCATGACAACGCTCCATGTCCCCTGTCATCACAAGGCTCCATGGCCATTGACATCAGAATTCCCCATGACACCTGACAACACAATGCTCCAGTACGCCTTTCATCACAATACTCTAGGCCCCCTGTCATCACAATGCACCATGATCCTTTTCATGACAATAATCCATGACCCCTTTCATCACAATGCTCCAGTATGACTTTCATCACAATACTCGATGCCCCCTGTCATCACAATGCCCCATGACCACTGTCATCAACATATTCAATGCCCCCTGTAGTCACAATGCTCCATAACCCCTGTCATCACAATGCTCCATAACCCCTGTCATCACAATGCTCCATGACCCCTGTCATCACAATTCTCCATGGCCCCTGTCATCACAATGCTCCATAGCCCTTGTCATCACAATGCTTCATGACCCCTGACATCACAATGCTCCGTGACACGTTTCATCACAATGCTTCATGCTCCTTGTCATCACAATTCTCCAGGACCACATTCATCACAAAGCTCCATGACACGTTTCATCACAATGCTAAACGGCTCTTTTCATCAAAATGCTCCATGGCGCTTGTCATCACAATGCTCCATGACCCATTTCAACACAATGCTCCATGACCGCTTTCAGCATAATGCTCCATGATCGCTATCATCACAATGATCCATGACCCCTTTCATCACAATGCACCTTGGCTCGTGTCATCACAATGCTCCATGCCCCTTGTCATCACAATAGTCCATGGCGCCTGTCATCACAATGCTCCATGCCCACTCTCATCACAATGCTCCAAGACCACATTCATCACAAAGCTCCATGACACGGTTCATCACAATGCTAAAAGGCCCATGTCATCACAATGCTCAATGGCGCTTGTCATCACAAAGCTCCATGAAAATATTCATCACAATGCTCCATGATACCTCTCATCACAATGCTCCATGGCCCTCATCATCACAATTCTCCATGACCCATGACACCACAATGCTCCATGACCACATTCATTACAAATCTCCATGACCCATTTCATCACAATGCTAAAAAGCCCTTGTCATCAAAATGCTCCACGGCGGTTTTCATCACAATGCTCCATGCCCAATGTCATCACAATGCTCCATGACCACATGCATCACAATGCTCCATGAAATGTTTCACTACAATGCTCCATGATCCCTTTAATCACAATGCTCCATGACGATTTTCATCAAAATGCTCCATGGCCCCTCTCATCACAATGCTCCATGCCCCGTGTCATCACAAGGCATCATGACTACTTTCCTCACACTGCTCCATGATCGCTATCATCACAATAATCCATGATCACTATCATGACAATAATACATGACCCTTTTCAACACAATGCTCCAGTACCACTTTCATCACAATGCTCCATGGCCCCTGTTATCCCAATGCTCCATGACCCCTGTCATCACAGTGGTCCATGCCCCTTGTCATCACAATGGCCCATGGCGCTTGTCATCACAAAGCTCCATGACAATATTCATCACAATGCTCCATGATACGTGTCATCACAATGCTCCATGGCCCTCATCATCACAATTCTCCATGACCCATGACACCACAATGCTCCATGATCAATTTCCTCACAATAATCCATGACCCCTTTCATTACAATACTACAGTACGTCTTTCATCACAATGCTCCTTGCCCCCTGTCATCACAATGATCCATATCCCCTATCATCAAAATAATGCATTACCACTTCCATCAAAATGATCCATGACCCCTTTCATCACAATGCACCTTGGCCTGTGTCATCACAATACTCCATGACCCTTGTCATCACAATGCTCCCTGATTCTTTTCATCACAATGCTCCATGACCCCTCTCATTACAATACTCCGTGCTGTGATCTTCTCCAGGCTCCATGCCCTTGTCATCACAATCCTACATGACCCTTTTCATCACAATGTTAAATGACCCTTGTCATCACAATGCTCCATGGCCCTTCCCATGACAACGCTCCATGACTGCTTTCATCACAATGCTCCATGACCTCTGTCATCACAATGCTCCATGTTGTGGTCTTCACCATGCTCCCTGCCTTTGTCATCACAATCCTACATGACCCCCTTCTTCACAAGCCTCCATGACCACTTTCATCACAATGCTCTATGACGAGTTTCATCCCAATGCTCCATCACCCCTTTCATCACAATGCTCCTTGGCCCGTGTCATTACAACTCTCCATGAACCTTGTTATCACAAAGCTCTATGGCCCTTGTCATCACAATGCTCCATGAGCCATGTTATCACAATGCTCCATGACTCTTTTCATTCCTATGCTCAATGACCCATTTCATCACAATGCTCCATGACCGCCTTCCTCACAATGCTCCATGAGCGCTATCATCACAATAATCCATGATCACTATCATCACAATAATACATGACCCTTTTCAACACAATGCTCCAGTACCACTTTCATCACAATGCTCCATGGCCCCTGTTATCCCAATGCTCCATGACCCCTGTCATCACAGTGGTCCATGCCCATTGTCATCACAATGGTCCATGGTGCTTTTCATCACAAAGCTCCATGCCCACTGACATCACAATGCTCCATGAGCACATTAATCTCAAAGCTCCATGACAGGTTTCATCACAATGCTAAAGGCCCATGTCATTACAATGCTCAATGGCGCTTGTCATCACAATGCTCCATTACCACATTCATCACAATGCTCCATGACAACTGTCATCACAATGCTTCATGGGCCTTGTTGTCACAATGCTCCATGACCACTGACTTCACAATTCTCCATGGCCCTTGTCATTACAATGCTCCATGACTGCTTTCACCACAATGCACCATGGCCCTTGTCAACACATTGCTCCATGCCCCCTGTCATCACAAAGACCCATGACCACTTTTATCACAATGCTGCATTACCACTTTCATCACAATGCTCCCTGACCACTTTCCTCACAATGATCCATGACCCCTGTCATCACAATGCTCCATGATCCCTTTCATCACAATAATCCATTACCCCTTTCATCACAACACTCCAGTATGCCTTTTATCACAATGCTCCATGCCCCCTGCCATCACAATGCCCTGTGACCCCTGTCATCACAAAGCTCCATGGCCCTTTTCATCACAATGCTCCACGATACCTGTCATCACAACTCTCCATGGCCCTCATCGTCACAATGCTCCATGACCCCTTTCATCACAATGCTCCATGACCCCTGTCTTCAAAAAGTTTTATGACCCCTGTCATCACACTACCCTATGACCCCTGTCATCCCAAGGCTCCGTGGCCCTTGTCATCAGAATGCTCCATAACACCTGTCATCACGATCCTCCATGACCTTGTCATGACAACGCTCCATGTCCCCTGTCATCACAAGGCTCCATGGCCATTGACATCAGAATTCCCCATGACACCTGACAACACAATGCTCCAGTACGCCTTTCATCACAATACTCTAGGCCCCCTGTCATCACAATGCACCATGATCCTTTTCATGACAATAATCCATGACCCCTTTCATCACAATGCTCCAGTATGACTTTCATCACAATACTCGATGCCCCCTGTCATCACAATGCCCCATGACCACTGTCATCAACATATTCAATGCCCCCTGTAGTCACAATGCTCCATAACCCCTGTCATCACAATGCTCCATAACCCCTGTCATCACAATGCTCCATGACCCCTGTCATCACAATTCTCCATGGCCCCTGTCATCACAATGCTCCATAGCCCTTGTCATCACAATGCTTCATGACCCCTGACATCACAATGCTCCGTGACACGTTTCATCACAATGCTTCATGCTCCTTGTCATCACAATTCTCCAGGACCACATTCATCACAAAGCTCCATGACACGTTTCATCACAATGCTAAACGGCTCTTTTCATCAAAATGCTCCATGGCGCTTGTCATCACAATGCTCCATGACCCATTTCAACACAATGCTCCATGACCGCTTTCAGCATAATGCTCCATGATCGCTATCATCACAATGATCCATGACCCCTTTCATCACAATGCACCTTGGCTCGTGTCATCACAATGCTCCATGCCCCTTGTCATCACAATAGTCCATGGCGCCTGTCATCACAATGCTCCATGCCCACTCTCATCACAATGCTCCAAGACCACATTCATCACAAAGCTCCATGACACGGTTCATCACAATGCTAAAAGGCCCATGTCATCACAATGCTCAATGGCGCTTGTCATCACAAAGCTCCATGAAAATATTCATCACAATGCTCCATGATACCTCTCATCACAATGCTCCATGGCCCTCATCATCACAATTCTCCATGACCCATGACACCACAATGCTCCATGACCACATTCATTACAAATCTCCATGACCCATTTCATCACAATGCTAAAAAGCCCTTGTCATCAAAATGCTCCACGGCGGTTTTCATCACAATGCTCCATGCCCAATGTCATCACAATGCTCCATGACCACATGCATCACAATGCTCCATGAAATGTTTCACTACAATGCTCCATGATCCCTTTAATCACAATGCTCCATGACGATTTTCATCAAAATGCTCCATGGCCCCTCTCATCAAAATGCTCCATGCCCCGTGTCATCACAAGGCATCATGACTACTTTCCTCACACTGCTCCATGATCGCTATCATCACAATAATCCATGATCACTATCATGACAATAATACATGACCCTTTTCAACACAATGCTCCAGTACCACTTTCATCACAATGCTCCATGGCCCCTGTTATCCCAATGCTCCATGACCCCTGTCATCACAGTGGTCCATGCCCCTTGTCATCACAATGGTCCATGGTGCTTTTCATCACAAAGCTCCATGACAATATTCATCACAATGCTCCATGATACCTCTCATCACAATGCTCCATGGCCCTCATCATCACAATTCTCCATGACCCATGACACCACAATGCTCCATGACCACATTCATTACAAATCTCCATGACCCATTTCATCACAATGCTAAAAAGCCCTTGTCATCAAAATGCTCCACGGCGGTTTTCATCACAATGCTCCATGCCCAATGTCATCACAATGCTCCATGACCACATGCATCACAATGCTCCATGAAATGTTTCACTACAATGCTCCATGATCCCTTTAATCACAATGCTCCATGACGATTTTCATCAAAATGCTCCATGGCCCCTCTCATCACAATGCTCCATGCCCCGTGTCATCACAAGGCATCATGACTACTTTCCTCACACTGCTCCATGATCGCTATCATCACAATAATCCATGATCACTATCATGACAATAATACATGACCCTTTTCAACACAATGCTCCAGTACCAATTTCATCACAATGCTCCATGGCCCCTGTTATTCCAATGCTCCATGACCCCTGTCATCACAGTGGTCCATGCCCCTTGTCATCACAATGGCCCATGGCGCTTGTCATCACAAAGCTCCATGACAATATTCATCACAATGCTCCATGATACGTGTCATCACAATGCTCCATGGCCCTCATCATCACAATTCTCCATGACCCATGACACCACAATGCTCCATGATCAATTTCCTCACAATAATCCATGACCCCTTTCATTACAATACTCCAGTACGTCTTTCATCACAATGCTCCTTGCCCCCTGTCATCACAATGATCCATATCCCCTATCATCAAAATAATGCATTACCACTTCCATCAAAATGATCCATGACCCCTTTCATCACAATGCACCTTGGCCTGTGTCATCACAATACTCCATGACCCTTGTCATCACAATGCTCCCTGATTCTTTTCATCACAATGCTCCATGACCCCTCTCATTACAATACTCCGTGCTGTGATCTTCTCCAGGCTCCATGCCCTTGTCATCACAATCCTACATGACCCTTTTCATCACAATGTTAAATGACCCTTGTCATCACAATGCTCCATGGCCCTTCCCATGACAACGCTCCATGACTGCTTTCATCACAATGCTCCATGACCTCTGTCATCACAATGCTCCATGTTGTGGTCTTCACCATGCTCCCTGCCTTTGTCATCACAATCCTACATGACCCCCTTCATCAGAAGCCTCCATGACCACTTTCATCACAATGCTCTATGACGAGTTTCATCCCAATGCTCCATCACCCCTTTCATCACAATGCTCCTTGGCCCGTGTCATTACAACTCTCCATGAAACTTGTTATCACAAAGCTCTATGGCCCTTGTCATCACAATGCTCCATGAGCCATGTGATCACAATGCTCCATGACTCTTTTCATTCCTATGCTCAATGACCCATTTCATCACGATGCTCCATGACCGCCTTCCTCACAATGCTCCATGAGCGCTATCATCACAATAATCCATGATCACTATCATCACAATAATACATGACCCTTTTTAACACAATGCTCCAGTACCACTTTCATCACAATGCTCCATGGCCCCTGTTATCCCAATGCTCCATGACCCCTGTCATCACAGTGGTCCATGCCCATTGTCATCACAATGGTCCATGGTGCTTTTCATCACAAAGCTCCATGCCCACTGACATCACAATGCTCCATGAGCACATTAATCACAAAGCTCCATGACAGGTTTCATCACAATGCTAAAGGTCCATGTCATTACAATGCTCAATGGCGCTTGTCATCACAATGCTCCATTACCACATTCATCACAATGCTCCATGACAACTGTCATCACAATGCTTCATGGGCCTTGTTGTCACAATGCTCCATGACCACTGACTTCACAATTCTCCATGGCCCTTGTCATCACAATGCTCCATGACTGCTTTCACCACAATGCACCATGGCCCTTGTCAACACATTGCTCCATGACCCCTGTCATCACAAAGACCCATGACCACTTTTATCACAATGCTGCATTACCACTTTCATCACAATGCTCCCTGACCACTTTCCTCACAATGCTCCATGACCCCTGTCATCACAATGCTCCATGATCCCTTTCATCACAATAATCCATTACCCCTTTCATCACAGCACTCCAGTATGCCTTTTATCACAATGCTCCATGCCCCCTGCCATCACAATGCCCTGTGACCCCTGTCATCACAAAGCTCCATGGCCCTTTTCATCACAATGCTCCACGAAACCTGTCATCACAACTCTCCATGGCCCTCATCGTCACAATGCTCCATGACCCCTTTCATCACAATGCTCCATGACCCGTCTTCAAAAAGTTTTATGACCCCTGTCATCACACTACCCTATGACCCCTGTCATCCCAAGGCTCCGTGGCCCTTGTCATCAGAATGCTCCATAACACCTGTCATCACGATCCTCCATGACCTTGTCATGACAACGCTCCATGACCCCTGTCATCACAAGGCTCCATGGCCATTGACATCAGAATTCCCCATGACACCTGACAACACAATGCTCCAGTACGCCTTTCATCACAATACTCTAGGCCCCCTGTCATCACAATGCACCATGATCCTTTTCATGACAATAATCCATGACCCCTTTCATCACAATGCTCCAGTATGACTTTCATCACAATACTCGATGCCCCCTGTCATCACAATGCCCCATGACCACTGTCATCAACATATTCAATGCCCCCTGTAGTCACAATGCTCCATAACCCCTGTCATCACAATGCTCCATAACCCCTGTCATCACAATGCTCCATGACCCCTGTCATCACAATTCTCCATGGCCCCTGTCATCACAATGCTCCATAGCCCTTGTCATCACAATGCTTCATGACCCCTGACATCACAATGCTCCGTGACCCGTTTCATCACAATGCTTCATGCTCCTTGTCATCACAATTCTCCAGGACCACATTCATCACAAAGCTCCATGACACGTTTCATCACAATGCTAAACGGCTCTTTTCATCAAAATGCTCCATGGCGCTTGTCATCACAATGCTCCATGACCCATTTCAACACAATGCTCCATGACCGCTTTCAGCATAATGCTCCATGATCGCTATCATCACAATGATCCATGACCCCTTTCATCACAATGCACCTTGGCTCGTGTCATCACAATGCTCCATGCCCCTTGTCATCACAATAGTCCATGGCGCCTGTCATCACAATGCTCCATGCCCACTCTCATCACAATGCTCCAAGACCACATTCATCACAAAGCTCCATGACACGGTTCATCACAATGCTAAAAGGCCCATGTCATCACAATGCTCAATGGCGCTTGTCATCACAAAGCTCCATGAAAATATTCATCACAATGCTCCATGATACCTCTCATCACAATGCTCCATGGCCCTCATCATCACAATTCTCCATGACCCATGACACCACAATGCTCCATGACCACATTCATTACAAATCTCCATGACCCATTTCATCACAATGCTAAAAAGCCCTTGTCATCAAAATGCTCCACGGCGGTTTTCATCACAATGCTCCATGCCCAATGTCATCACAATGCTCCATGACCACATGCATCACAATGCTCCATGAAATGTTTCACTACAATGCTCCATGATCCCTTTAATCACAATGCTCCATGACGATTTTCATCAAAATGCTCCATGGCCCCTCTCATCACAATGCTCCATGCCCCGTGTCATCACAAGGCATCATGACTACTTTCCTCACACTGCTCCATGATCGCTATCATCACAATAATCCATGATCACTATCATGACAATAATACATGACCCTTTTCAACACAATGCTCCAGTACCACTTTCATCACAATGCTCCATGGCCCCTGTTATCCCAATGCTCCATGACCCCTGTCATCACAGTGGTCCATGCCCCTTGTCATCACAATGGCCCATGGCGCTTGTCATCACAAAGCTCCATGACAATATTCATCACAATGCTCCATGATACGTGTCATCACAATGCTCCATGGCCCTCATCATCACAATTCTCCATGACCCATGACACCACAATGCTCCATGATCACTTTCCTCACAATAATCCATGACCCCTTTCATTACAATACTCCAGTACGTCTTTCATCACAATGCTCCTTGCCCCCTGTCATCACAATGATCCATATCCCCTATCATCAAAATAATGCATTACCACTTCCATCAAAATGATCCATGACCCCTTTCATCACAATGCACCTTGGCCTGTGTCATCACAATACTCCATGACCCTTGTCATCACAATGCTCCCTGATTCTTTTCATCACAATGCTCCATGACCCCTCTCATTACAATACTCCGTGCTGTGATCTTCTCCAGGCTCCATGCCCTTGTCATCACAATCCTACATGACCCTTTTCATCACAATGTTAAATGACCCTTGTCATCACAATGCTCCATGGCCCTTCCCATGACAACGCTCCATGACTGCTTTCATCACAATGCTCCATGACCTCTGTCATCACAATGCTCCATGTTGTGGTCTTCACCATGCTCCCTGCCTTTGTCATCACAATCCTACATGACCCCCTTCTTCACAAGCCTCCATGACCACTTTCATCACAATGCTCTATGACGAGTTTCATCCCAATGCTCCATCACCCCTTTCATCACAATGCTCCTTGGCCCGTGTCATTACAACTCTCCATGAACCTTGTTATCACAAAGCTCTATGGCCCTTGTCATCACAATGCTCCATGAGCCATGTTATCACAATGCTCCATGACTCTTTTCATTCCTATGCTCAATGACCCATTTCATCACAATGCTCCATGACCGCCTTCCTCACAATGCTCCATGAGCGCTATCATCACAATAATCCATGATCACTATCATCACAATAATACATGACCCTTTTCAACACAATGCTCCAGTACCACTTTCATCACAATGCTCCATGGCCCCTGTTATCCCAATGCTCCATGACCCCTGTCATCACAGTGGTCCATGCCCATTGTCATCACAATGGTCCATGGTGCTTTTCATCACAAAGCTCCATGCCCACTGACATCACAATGCTCCATGAGCACATTAATCTCAAAGCTCCATGACAGGTTTCATCACAATGCTAAAGGCCCATGTCATTACAATGCTCAATGGCGCTTGTCATCACAATGCTCCATTACCACATTCATCACAATGCTCCATGACAACTGTCATCACAATGCTTCATGGGCCTTGTTGTCACAATGCTCCATGACCACTGACTTCACAATTCTCCATGGCCCTTGTCATTACAATGCTCCATGACTGCTTTCACCACAATGCACCATGGCCCTTGTCAACACATTGCTCCATGCCCCCTGTCATCACAAAGACCCATGACCACTTTTATCACAATGCTGCATTACCACTTTCATCACAATGCTCCCTGACCACTTTCCTCACAATGATCCATGACCCCTGTCATCACAATGCTCCATGATCCCTTTCATCACAATAATCCATTACCCCTTTCATCACAACACTCCAGTATGCCTTTTATCACAATGCTCCATGCCCCCTGCCATCACAATGCCCTGTGACCCCTGTCATCACAAAGCTCCATGGCCCTTTTCATCACAATGCTCCACGATACCTGTCATCACAACTCTCCATGGCCCTCATCGTCACAATGCTCCATGACCCCTTTCATCACAATGCTCCATGACCCCTGTCTTCAAAAAGTTTTATGACCCCTGTCATCACACTACCCTATGACCCCTGTCATCCCAAGGCTCCGTGGCCCTTGTCATCAGAATGCTCCATAACACCTGTCATCACGATCCTCCATGACCTTGTCATGACAACGCTCCATGTCCCCTGTCATCACAAGGCTCCATGGCCATTGACATCAGAATTCCCCATGACACCTGACAACACAATGCTCCAGTACGCCTTTCATCACAATACTCTAGGCCCCCTGTCATCACAATGCACCATGATCCTTTTCATGACAATAATCCATGACCCCTTTCATCACAATGCTCCAGTATGACTTTCATCACAATACTCGATGCCCCCTGTCATCACAATGCCCCATGACCAC
This sequence comes from Eschrichtius robustus, assembly GCF_028021215.1. Taxonomy (NCBI): domain Eukaryota; kingdom Metazoa; phylum Chordata; class Mammalia; order Artiodactyla; family Eschrichtiidae; genus Eschrichtius; species Eschrichtius robustus. Next base: position 74,535 of record NW_027175597.1, read on the forward strand.
TGTCTTCAACATATTCAATGCCCCCTGTAGTCACAATGCTCCATAACCCCTGTCATCACAATGCTCCATAACCCCTGTCATCACAATGCTCCATGACCCCTGTCATCACAATTCTCCATGGCCCCTGTCATCACAATGCTCCATAGCCCTTGTCATCACAATGCTTCATGACCCCTGACATCACAATGCTCCGTGACACGTTTCATCACAATGCTTCATGCTCCTTGTCATCACAATTCTCCAGGACCACATTCATCACAAAGCTCCATGACACGTTTCATCACAATGCTAAACGGCTCTTTTCATCAAAATGCTCCATGGCGCTTGTCATCACAATGCTCCATGACCCATTTCAACACAATGCTCCATGACCGCTTTCAGCATAATGCTCCATGATCGCTATCATCACAATGATCCATGACCCCTTTCATCACAATGCACCTTGGCTCGTGTCATCACAATGCTCCATGCCCCTTGTCATCACAATAGTCCATGGCGCCTGTCATCACAATGCTCCATGCCCACTCTCATCACAATGCTCCAAGACCACATTCATCACAAAGCTCCATGACACGGTTCATCACAATGCTAAAAGGCCCATGTCATCACAATGCTCAATGGCGCTTGTCATCACAAAGCTCCATGAAAATATTCATCACAATGCTCCATGATACCTCTCATCACAATGCTCCATGGCCCACATCATCACAATTCTCCATGACCCATGACACCACAATGCTCCATGACCACATTCATTACAAATCTCCATGACCCATTTCATCACAATGCTAAAAAGCCCTTGTCATCAAAATGCTCCACGGCGGTTTTCATCACAATGCTCCATGCCCAATGTCATCACAATGCTCCATGACCACATGCATCACAATGCTCCATGAAATGTTTCACTACAATGCTCCATGATCCCTTTAATCACAATGCTCCATGACGATTTTCATCAAAATGCTCCATGGCCCCTCTCATCAAAATGCTCCATGCCCCGTGTCATCACAAGGCATCATGACTACTTTCCTCACACTGCTCCATGATCGCTATCATCACAATAATCCATGATCACTATCATGACAATAATACATGACCCTTTTCAACACAATGCTCCAGTACCACTTTCATCACAATGCTCCATGGCCCCTGTTATCCCAATGCTCCATGACCCCTGTCATCACAGTGGTCCATGCCCCTTGTCATCACAATGGTCCATGGTGCTTTTCATCACAAAGCTCCATGACAATATTCATCACAATGCTCCATGATACCTCTCATCACAATGCTCCATGGCCCTCATCATCACAATTCTCCATGACCCATGACACCACAATGCTCCATGACCACATTCATTACAAATCTCCATGACCCATTTCATCACAATGCTAAAAAGCCCTTGTCATCAAAATGCTCCACGGCGGTTTTCATCACAATGCTCCATGCCCAATGTCATCACAATGCTCCATGACCACATGCATCACAATGCTCCATGAAATGTTTCACTACAATGCTCCATGATCCCTTTAATCACAATGCTCCATGACGATTTTCATCAAAATGCTCCATGGCCCCTCTCATCACAATGCTCCATGCCCCGTGTCATCACAAGGCATCATGACTACTTTCCTCACACTGCTCCATGATCGCTATCATCACAATAATCCATGATCACTATCATGACAATAATACATGACCCTTTTCAACACAATGCTCCAGTACCAATTTCATCACAATGCTCCATGGCCCCTGTTATCCCAATGCTCCATGACCCCTGTCATCACAGTGGTCCATGCCCCTTGTCATCACAATGGCCCATGGCGCTTGTCATCACAAAGCTCCATGACAATATTCATCACAATGCTCCATGATACGTGTCATCACAATGCTCCATGGCCCTCATCATCACAATTCTCCATGACCCATGACACCACAATGCTCCATGATCAATTTCCTCACAATAATCCATGACCCCTTTCATTACAATACTCCAGTACGTCTTTCATCACAATGCTCCTTGCCCCCTGTCATCACAATGATCCATATCCCCTATCATCAAAATAATGCATTACCACTTCCATCAAAATGATCCATGACCCCTTTCATCACAATGCACCTTGGCCTGTGTCATCACAATACTCCATGACCCTTGTCATCACAATGCTCCCTGATTCTTTTCATCACAATGCTCCATGACCCCTCTCATTACAATACTCCGTGCTGTGATCTTCTCCAGGCTCCATGCCCTTGTCATCACAATCCTACATGACCCTTTTCATCACAATGTTAAATGACCCTTGTCATCACAATGCTCCATGGCCCTTCCCATGACAACGCTCCATGACTGCTTTCATCACAATGCTCCATGACCTCTGTCATCACAATGCTCCATATTGTGGTCTTCACCATGCTCCCTGCCTTTGTCATCACAATCCTACGTGACCCCCTTCATCAGAAGCCTCCATGACCACTTTCATCACAATGCTCTATGACGAGTTTCATCCCAATGCTCCATCACCCCTTTCATCACAATGCTCCTTGGCCCGTGTCATTACAACTCTCCATGAAACTTGTTATCACAAAGCTCTATGGCCCTTGTCATCACAATGCTCCATGAGCCATGTGATCACAATGCTCCATGACTCTTTTCATTCCTATGCTCAATGACCCATTTCATCACGATGCTCCATGACCGCCTTCCTCACAATGCTCCATGAGCGCTATCATCACAATAATCCATGATCACTATCATCACAATAATACATGACCCTTTTTAACACAATGCTCCAGTACCACTTTCATCACAATGCTCCATGGCCCCTGTTATCCCAATGCTCCATGACCCCTGTCATCACAGTGGTCCATGCCCATTGTCATCACAATGGTCCATGGTGCTTTTCATCACAAAGCTCCATGCCCACTGACATCACAATGCTCCATGAGCACATTAATCACAAAGCTCCATGACAGGTTTCATCACAATGCTAAAGGTCCATGTCATTACAATGCTCAATGGCGCTTGTCATCACAATGCTCCATTACCACATTCATCACAATGCTCCATGACAACTGTCATCACAATGCTTCATGGGCCTTGTTGTCACAATGCTCCATGACCACTGACTTCACAATTCTCCATGGCCCTTGTCATCACAATGCTCCATGACTGCTTTCACCACAATGCACCATGGCCCTTGTCAACACATTGCTCCATGCCCCCTGTCATCACAAAGACCCATGACCACTTTCATCACAATGCTCCCTGACCACTTTCCTCACAATGCTCCATGACCCCTGTCATCACAATGCTCCATGATCCCTTTCATCACAATAATCCATTACCCCTTTCATCACAGCACTCCAGTATGCCTTTTATCACAATGCTCCATGCCCCCTGCCATCACAATGCCCTGTGACCCCTGTCATCACAAAGCTCCATGGCCCTTTTCATCACAATGCTCCACGAAACCTGTCATCACAACTCTCCATGGCCCTCATCGTCACAATGCTCCATGACCCCTTTCATCACAATGCTCCATGACCCCTGTCTTCAAAAAGTTTTATGACCCCTGTCATCACACTACCCTATGACCCCTGTCATCCCAAGGCTCCGTGGCCCTTGTCATCAGAATGCTCCATAACACCTGTCATCACGATCCTCCATGACCTTGTCATGACAACGCTCCATGACCCCTGTCATCACAAGGCTCCATGGCCATTGACATCAGAATTCCCCATGACACCTGACAACACAATGCTCCAGTACGCCTTTCATCACAATACTCTAGGCCCCCTGTCATCACAATGCACCATGATCCTTTTCATGACAATAATCCATGACCCCTTTCATCACAATGCTCCAGTATGACTTTCATCACAATACTCGATGCCCCCTGTCATCACAATGCCCCATGACCACTGTCATCAACATATTCAATGCCCCCTGTAGTCACAATGCTCCATAACCCCTGTCATCACAATGCTCCATAACCCCTGTCATCACAATGCTCCATGACCCCTGTCATCACAATTCTCCATGGCCCCTGTCATCACAATGCTCCATAGCCCTTGTCATCACAATGCTTCATGACCCCTGACATCACAATGCTCCGTGACCCGTTTCATCACAATGCTTCATGCTCCTTGTCATCACAATTCTCCAGGACCACATTCATCACAAAGCTCCATGACACGTTTCATCACAATGCTAAACGGCTCTTTTCATCAAAATGCTCCATGGCGCTTGTCATCACAATGCTCCATGACCCATTTCAACACAATGCTCCATGACCGCTTTCAGCATAATGCTCCATGATCGCTATCATCACAATGATCCATGACCCCTTTCATCACAATGCACCTTGGCTCATGTCATCACAATGCTCCATGCCCCTTGTCATCACAATAGTCCATGGCGCTTGTCATCACAATGCTCCATGTCCACTCTCATCACAATGCTCCAAGACCACATTCATCACAAAGCTCCATGACACGGTTCATCACTATGCTAAAAGGCCCATGTCATCACAATGCTCAATGGCGCTTGTCATCACAAAGCTCCATGACAATATTCATCACAATGCTCCATGATACCTCTCATCACAATGCTCCATGGCCCTCATCATCACAATTCTCCATGACCCATGACACCACAATGCTCCATGACCACATTCATTACAAATCTCCATGACCCATTTCATCACAATGCTAAAAAGCCCTTGTCATCAAAATGCTCCACGGCGGTTTTCATCACAATGCTCCATGCCCAATGTCATCACAATGCTCCATGACCACATGCATCACAATGCTCCATGAAATGTTTCACTACAATGCTCCATGATCCCTTTAATCACAATGCTCCATGACGATTTTCATCAAAATGCTCCATGGCCCCTCTCATCACAATGCTCCATGCCCCGTGTCATCACAAGGCATCATGACTACTTTCCTCACACTGCTCCATGATCGCTATCATCACAATAATCCATGATCACTATCATGACAATAATACATGACCCTTTTCAACACAATGCTCCAGTACCAATTTCATCACAATGCTCCATGGCCCCTGTTATCCCAATGCTCCATGACCCCTGTCATCACAGTGGTCCATGCCCCTTGTCATCACAATGGCCCATGGCGCTTGTCATCACAAAGCTCCATGACAATATTCATCACAATGCTCCATGATACGTGTCATCACAATGCTCCATGGCCCTCATCATCACAATTCTCCATGACCCATGACACCACAATGCTCCATGATCAATTTCCTCACAATAATCCATGACCCCTTTCATTACAATACTCCAGTACGTCTTTCATCACAATGCTCCTTGCCCCCTGTCATCACAATGATCCATATCCCCTATCATCAAAATAATGCATTACCACTTCCATCAAAATGATCCATGACCCCTTTCATCACAATGCACCTTGGCCTGTGTCATCACAATACTCCATGACCCTTGTCATCACAATGCTCCCTGATTCTTTTCATCACAATGCTCCATGACCCCTCTCATTACAATACTCCGTGCTGTGATCTTCTCCAGGCTCCATGCCCTTGTCATCACAATCCTACATGACCCTTTTCATCACAATGTTAAATGACCCTTGTCATCACAATGCTCCATGGCCCTTCCCATGACAACGCTCCATGACTGCTTTCATCACAATGCTCCATGACCTCTGTCATCACAATGCTCCATGTTGTGGTCTTCACCATGCTCCCTGCCTTTGTCATCACAATCCTACATGACCCCCTTCATCACAAGCCTCCATGACCACTTTCATCACAATGCTCTATGACGAGTTTCATCCCAATGCTCCATCACCCCTTTCATCACAATGCTCCTTGGCCCGTGTCATTACAACTCTCCATGAAACTTGTTATCACAAAGCTCTATGGCCCTTGTCATCACAATGCTCCATGAGCCATGTGATCACAATGCTCCATGACTCTTTTCATTCCTATGCTCATTGACCCATTTCATCACGATGCTCCATGACCGCCTTCCTCACAATGCTCCATGAGCGCTATCATCACAATAATCCATGATCACTATCATCACAATAATACATGACCCTTTTTAACACAATGCTCCAGTACCACTTTCATCACAATGCTCCATGGCCCCTGTTATCCCAATGCTCCATGACCCCTGTCATCACAGTGGTCCATGCCCATTGTCATCACAATGGTCCATGGTGCTTTTCATCACAAAGCTCCATGCCCACTGACATCACAATGCTCCATGAGCACATTAATCACAAAGCTCCATGACAGGTTTCATCACAATGCTAAAGGTCCATGTCATTACAATGCTCAATGGCGCTTGTCATCACAATGCTCCATTACCACATTCATCACAATGCTCCATGACAACTGTCATCACAATGCTTCATGGGCCTTGTTGTCACAATGCTCCATGACCACTGACTTCACAATTCTCCATGGCCCTTGTCATCACAATGCTCCATGACTGCTTTCACCACAATGCACCATGGCCCTTGTCAACACATTGCTCCATGACCCCTGTCATCACAAAGACCCATGACCACTTTTATCACAATGCTGCATTACCACTTTCATCACAATGCTCCCTGACCACTTTCCTCACAATGCTCCATGACCCCTGTCATCACAATGCTCCATGATCCCTTTCATCACAATAATCCATTACCCCTTTCATCACAGCACTCCAGTATGCCTTTTATCACAATGCTCCATGCCCCCTGCCATCACAATGCCCTGTGACCCCTGTCATCACAAAGCTCCATGGCCCTTTTCATCACAATGCTCCACGAAACCTGTCATCACAACTCTCCATGGCCCTCATCGTCACAATGCTCCATGACCCCTTTCATCACAATGCTCCATGACCCCTGTCTTCAAAAAGTTTTATGACCCCTGTCATCACACTACCCTATGACCCCTGTCATCCCAAGGCTCCGTGGCCCTTGTCATCAGAATGCTCCATAACACCTGTCATCACGATCCTCCATGACCTTGTCATGACAACGCTCCATGACCCCTGTCATCACAAGGCTCCATGGCCATTGACATCAGAATTCCCCATGACACCTGACAACACAATGCTCCAGTACGCCTTTCATCACAATACTCTAGGCCCCCTGTCATCACAATGCACCATGATCCTTTTCATGACAATAATCCATGACCCCTTTCATCACAATGCTCCAGTATGACTTTCATCACAATACTCGATGCCCCCTGTCATCACAATGCCCCATGACCACTGTCATCAACATATTCAATGCCCCCTGTAGTCACAATGCTCCATAACCCCTGTCATCACAATGCTCCATAACCCCTGTCATCACAATGCTCCATGACCCCTGTCATCACAATTCTCCATGGCCCCTGTCATCACAATGCTCCATAGCCCTTGTCATCACAATGCTTCATGACCCCTGACATCACAATGCTCCGTGACCCGTTTCATCACAATGCTTCATGCTCCTTGTCATCACAATTCTCCAGGACCACATTCATCACAAAGCTCCATGACACGTTTCATCACAATGCTAAACGGCTCTTTTCATCAAAATGCTCCATGGCGCTTGTCATCACAATGCTCCATGACCCATTTCAACACAATGCTCCATGACCGCTTTCAGCATAATGCTCCATGATCGCTATCATCACAATGATCCATGACCCCTTTCATCACAATGCACCTTGGCTCGTGTCATCACAATGCTCCATGCCCCTTGTCATCACAATAGTCCATGGCGCCTGTCATCACAATGCTCCATGCCCACTCTCATCACAATGCTCCAAGACCACATTCATCACAAAGCTCCATGACACGGTTCATCACAATGCTAAAAGGCCCATGTCATCACAATGCTCAATGGCGCTTGTCATCACAAAGCTCCATGAAAATATTCATCACAATGCTCCATGATACCTCTCATCACAATGCTCCATGGCCCTCATCATCACAATTCTCCATGACCCATGACACCACAATGCTCCATGACCACATTCATTACAAATCTCCATGACCCATTTCATCACAATGCTAAAAAGCCCTTGTCATCAAAATGCTCCACGGCGGTTTTCATCACAATGCTCCATGCCCAATGTCATCACAATGCTCCATGACCACATGCATCACAATGCTCCATGAAATGTTTCACTACAATGCTCCATGATCCCTTTAATCACAATGCTCCATGACGATTTTCATCAAAATGCTCCATGGCCCCTCTCATCACAATGCTCCATGCCCCGTGTCATCACAAGGCATCATGACTACTTTCCTCACACTGCTCCATGATCGCTATCATCACAATAATCCATGATCACTATCATGACAATAATACATGACCCTTTTCAACACAATGCTCCAGTACCACTTTCATCACAATGCTCCATGGCCCCTGTTATCCCAATGCTCCATGACCCCTGTCATCACAGTGGTCCATGCCCCTTGTCATCACAATGGCCCATGGCGCTTGTCATCACAAAGCTCCATGACAATATTCATCACAATGCTCCATGATACGTGTCATCACAATGCTCCATGGCCCTCATCATCACAATTCTCCATGACCCATGACACCACAATGCTCCATGATCACTTTCCTCACAATAATCCATGACCCCTTTCATTACAATACTCCAGTACGTCTTTCATCACAATGCTCCTTGCCCCCTGTCATCACAATGATCCATATCCCCTATCATCAAAATAATGCATTACCACTTCCATCAAAATGATCCATGACCCCTTTCATCACAATGCACCTTGGCCTGTGTCATCACAATACTCCATGACCCTTGTCATCACAATGCTCCCTGATTCTTTTCATCACAATGCTCCATGACCCCTCTCATTACAATACTCCGTGCTGTGACCTTCTCCAGGCTCCATGCCCTTGTCATCACAATCCTACATGACCCTTTTCATCACAATGTTAAATGACCCTTGTCATCACAATGCTCCATGGCCCTTCCCATGACAACGCTCCATGACTGCTTTCATCACAATGCTCCATGACCTCTGTCATCACAATGCTCCATGTTGTGGTCTTCACCATGCTCCCTGCCTTTGTCATCACAATCCTACATGACCCCCTTCTTCACAAGCCTCCATGACCACTTTCATCACAATGCTCTATGACGAGTTTCATCCCAATGCTCCATCACCCCTTTCATCACAATGCTCCTTGGCCCGTGTCATTACAACTCTCCATGAACCTTGTTATCACAAAGCTCTATGGCCCTTGTCATCACAATGCTCCATGAGCCATGTTATCACAATGCTCCATGACTCTTTTCATTCCTATGCTCAATGACCCATTTCATCACAATGCTCCATGACCGCCTTCCTCACAATGCTCCATGAGCGCTATCATCACAATAATCCATGATCACTATCATCACAATAATACATGACCCTTTTCAACACAATGCTCCAGTACCACTTTCATCACAATGCTCCATGGCCCCTGTTATCCCAATGCTCCATGACCCCTGTCATCACAGTGGTCCATGCCCATTGTCATCACAATGGTCCATGGTGCTTTTCATCACAAAGCTCCATGCCCACTGACATCACAATGCTCCATGAGCACATTAATCTCAAAGCTCCATGACAGGTTTCATCACAATGCTAAAGGCCCATGTCATTACAATGCTCAATGGCGCTTGTCATCACAATGCTCCATTACCACATTCATCACAATGCTCCATGACAACTGTCATCACAATGCTTCATGGGCCTTGTTGTCACAATGCTCCATGACCACTGACTTCACAATTCTCCATGGCCCTTGTCATTACAATGCTCCATGACTGCTTTCACCACAATGCACCATGGCCCTTGTCAACACATTGCTCCATGCCCCCTGTCATCACAAAGACCCATGACCACTTTTATCACAATGCTGCATTACCACTTTCATCACAATGCTCCCTGACCACTTTCCTCACAATGATCCATGACCCCTGTCATCACAATGCTCCATGATCCCTTTCATCACAATAATCCATTACCCCTTTCATCACAACACTCCAGTATGCCTTTTATCACAATGCTCCATGCCCCCTGCCATCACAATGCCCTGTGACCCCTGTCATCACAAAGCTCCATGGCCCTTTTCATCACAATGCTCCACGATACCTGTCATCACAACTCTCCATGGCCCTCATCGTCACAATGCTCCATGACCCCTTTCATCACAATGCTCCATGACCCCTGTCTTCAAAAAGTTTTATGACCCCTGTCATCACACTACCCTATGACCCCTGTCATCCCAAGGCTCCGTGGCCCTTGTCATCAGAATGCTCCATAACACCTGTCATCACGATCCTCCATGACCTTGTCATGACAACGCTCCATGTCCCCTGTCATCACAAGGCTCCATGGCCATTGACATCAGAATTCCCCATGACACCTGACAACACAATGCTCCAGTACGCCTTTCATCACAATACTCTAGGCCCCCTGTCATCACAATGCACCATGATCCTTTTCATGACAATAATCCATGACCCCTTTCATCACAATGCTCCAGTATGACTTTCATCACAATACTCGATGCCCCCTGTCATCACAATGCCCCATGACCACTGTCTTCAACATATTCAATGCCCCCTGTAGTCACAATGCTCCATAACCCCTGTCATCACAATGCTCCATAACCCCTGTCATCACAATGCTCCATGACCCCTGTCATCACAATTCTCCATGGCCCCTGTCATCACAATGCTCCATAGCCCTTGTCATCACAATGCTTCATGACCCCTGACATCACAATGCTCCGTGACACGTTTCATCACAATGCTTCATGCTCCTTGTCATCACAATTCTCCAGGACCACATTCATCACAAAGCTCCATGACACGTTTCATCACAATGCTAAACGGCTCTTTTCATCAAAATGCTCCATGGCGCTTGTCATCACAATGCTCCATGACCCATTTCAACACAATGCTCCATGACCGCTTTCAGCATAATGCTCCATGATCGCTATCATCACAATGATCCATGACCCCTTTCATCACAATGCACCTTGGCTCGTGTCATCACAATGCTCCATGCCCCTTGTCATCACAATAGTCCATGGCGCCTGTCATCACAATGCTCCATGCCCACTCTCATCACAATGCTCCAAGACCACATTCATCACAAAGCTCCATGACACGGTTCATCACAATGCTAAAAGGCCCATGTCATCACAATGCTCAATGGCGCTTGTCATCACAAAGCTCCATGAAAATATTCATCACAATGCTCCATGATACCTCTCATCACAATGCTCCATGGCCCACATCATCACAATTCTCCATGACCCATGACACCACAATGCTCCATGACCACATTCATTACAAATCTCCATGACCCATTTCATCACAATGCTAAAAAGCCCTTGTCATCAAAATGCTCCACGGCGGTTTTCATCACAATGCTCCATGCCCAATGTCATCACAATGCTCCATGACCACATGCATCACAATGCTCCATGAAATGTTTCACTACAATGCTCCATGATCCCTTTAATCACAATGCTCCATGACGATTTTCATCAAAATGCTCCATGGCCCCTCTCATCAAAATGCTCCATGCCCCGTGTCATCACAAGGCATCATGACTACTTTCCTCACACTGCTCCATGATCGCTATCATCACAATAATCCATGATCACTATCATGACAATAATACATGACCCTTTTCAACACAATGCTCCAGTACCACTTTCATCACAATGCTCCATGGCCCCTGTTATCCCAATGCTCCATGACCCCTGTCATCACAGTGGTCCATGCCCCTTGTCATCACAATGGTCCATGGTGCTTTTCATCACAAAGCTCCATGACAATATTCATCACAATGCTCCATGATACCTCTCATCACAATGCTCCATGGCCCTCATCATCACAATTCTCCATGACCCATGACACCACAATGCTCCATGACCACATTCATTACAAATCTCCATGACCCATTTCATCACAATGCTAAAAAGCCCTTGTCATCAAAATGCTCCACGGCGGTTTTCATCACAATGCTCCATGCCCAATGTCATCACAATGCTCCATGACCACATGCATCACAATGCTCCATGAAATGTTTCACTACAATGCTCCATGATCCCTTTAATCACAATGCTCCATGACGATTTTCATCAAAATGCTCCATGGCCCCTCTCATCACAATGCTCCATGCCCCGTGTCATCACAAGGCATCATGACTACTTTCCTCACACTGCTCCATGATCGCTATCATCACAATAATCCATGATCACTATCATGACAATAATACATGACCCTTTTCAACACAATGCTCCAGTACCAATTTCATCACAATGCTCCATGGCCCCTGTTATCCCAATGCTCCATGACCCCTGTCATCACAGTGGTCCATGCCCCTTGTCATCACAATGGCCCATGGCGCTTGTCATCACAAAGCTCCATGACAATATTCATCACAATGCTCCATGATACGTGTCATCACAATGCTCCATGGCCCTCATCATCACAATTCTCCATGACCCATGACACCACAATGCTCCATGATCAATTTCCTCACAATAATCCATGACCCCTTTCATTACAATACTCCAGTACGTCTTTCATCACAATGCTCCTTGCCCCCTGTCATCACAATGATCCATATCCCCTATCATCAAAATAATGCATTACCACTTCCATCAAAATGATCCATGACCCCTTTCATCACAATGCACCTTGGCCTGTGTCATCACAATACTCCATGACCCTTGTCATCACAATGCTCCCTGATTCTTTTCATCACAATGCTCCATGACCCCTCTCATTACAATACTCCGTGCTGTGATCTTCTCCAGGCTCCATGCCCTTGTCATCACAATCCTACATGACCCTTTTCATCACAATGTTAAATGACCCTTGTCATCACAATGCTCCATGGCCCTTCCCATGACAACGCTCCATGACTGCTTTCATCACAATGCTCCATGACCTCTGTCATCACAATGCTCCATGTTGTGGTCTTCACCATGCTCCCTGCCTTTGTCATCACAATCCTACATGACCCCCTTCATCACAAGCCTCCATGACCACTTTCATCACAATGCTCTATGACGAGTTTCATCCCAATGCTCCATCACCCCTTTCATCACAATGCTCCTTGGCCCGTGTCATTACAACTCTCCATGAAACTTGTTATCACAAAGCTCTATGGCCCTTGTCATCACAATGCTCCATGAGCCATGTGATCACAATGCTCCATGACTCTTTTCATTCCTATGCTCATTGACCCATTTCATCACGATGCTCCATGACCGCCTTCCTCACAATGCTCCATGAGCGCTATCATCACAATAATCCATGATCACTATCATCACAATAATACATGACCCTTTTTAACACAATGCTCCAGTACCACTTTCATCACAATGCTCCATGGCCCCTGTTATCCCAATGCTCCATGACCCCTGTCATCACAGTGGTCCATGCCCATTGTCATCACAATGGTCCATGGTGCTTTTCATCACAAAGCTCCATGCCCACTGACATCACAATGCTCCATGAGCACATTAATCACAAAGCTCCATGACAGGTTTCATCACAATGCTAAAGGTCCATGTCATTACAATGCTCAATGGCGCTTGTCATCACAATGCTCCATTACCACATTCATCACAATGCTCCATGACAACTGTCATCACAATGCTTCATGGGCCTTGTTGTCACAATGCTCCATGACCACTGACTTCACAATTCTCCATGGCCCTTGTCATCACAATGCTCCATGACTGCTTTCACCACAATGCACCATGGCCCTTGTCAACACATTGCTCCATGACCCCTGTCATCACAAAGACCCATGACCACTTTTATCACAATGCTGCATTACCACTTTCATCACAATGCTCCCTGACCACTTTCCTCACAATGCTCCATGACCCCTGTCATCACAATGCTCCATGATCCCTTTCATCACAATAATCCATTACCCCTTTCATCACAGCACTCCAGTATGCCTTTTATCACAATGCTCCATGCCCCCTGCCATCACAATGCCCTGTGACCCCTGTCATCACAAAGCTCCATGGCCCTTTTCATCACAATGCTCCACGAAACCTGTCATCACAACTCTCCATGGCCCTCATCGTCACAATGCTCCATGACCCCTTTCATCACAATGCTCCATGACCCCTGTCTTCAAAAAGTTTTATGACCCCTGTCATCACACTACCCTATGACCCCTGTCATCCCAAGGCTCCGTGGCCCTTGTCATCAGAATGCTCCATAACACCTGTCATCACGATCCTCCATGACCTTGTCATGACAACGCTCCATGACCCCTGTCATCACAAGGCTCCATGGCCATTGACATCAGAATTCCCCATGACACCTGACAACACAATGCTCCAGTACGCCTTTCATCACAATACTCTAGGCCCCCTGTCATCACAATGCACCATGATCCTTTTCATGACAATAATCCATGACCCCTTTCATCACAATGCTCCAGTATGACTTTCATCACAATACTCGATGCCCCCTGTCATCACAATGCCCCATGACCACTGTCATCAACATATTCAATGCCCCCTGTAGTCACAATGCTCCATAACCCCTGTCATCACAATGCTCCATAACCCCTGTCATCACAATGCTCCATGACCCCTGTCATCACAATTCTCCATGGCCCCTGTCATCACAATGCTCCATAGCCCTTGTCATCACAATGCTTCATGACCCCTGACATCACAATGCTCCGTGACCCGTTTCATCACAATGCTTCATGCTCCTTGTCATCACAATTCTCCAGGACCACATTCATCACAAAGCTCCATGACACGTTTCATCACAATGCTAAACGGCTCTTTTCATCAAAATGCTCCATGGCGCTTGTCATCACAATGCTCCATGACCCATTTCAACACAATGCTCCATGACCGCTTTCAGCATAATGCTCCATGATCGCTATCATCACAATGATCCATGACCCCTTTCATCACAATGCACCTTGGCTCGTGTCATCACAATGCTCCATGCCCCTTGTCATCACAATAGTCCATGGCGCCTGTCATCACAATGCTCCATGCCCACTCTCATCACAATGCTCCAAGACCACATTCATCACAAAGCTCCATGACACGGTTCATCACAATGCTAAAAGGCCCATGTCATCACAATGCTCAATGGCGCTTGTCATCACAAAGCTCCATGAAAATATTCATCACAATGCTCCATGATACCTCTCATCACAATGCTCCATGGCCCTCATCATCACAATTCTCCATGACCCATGACACCACAATGCTCCATGACCACATTCATTACAAATCTCCATGACCCATTTCATCACAATGCTAAAAAGCCCTTGTCATCAAAATGCTCCACGGCGGTTTTCATCACAATGCTCCATGCCCAATGTCATCACAATGCTCCATGACCACATGCATCACAATGCTCCATGAAATGTTTCACTACAATGCTCCATGATCCCTTTAATCACAATGCTCCATGACGATTTTCATCAAAATGCTCCATGGCCCCTCTCATCACAATGCTCCATGCCCCGTGTCATCACAAGGCATCATGACTACTTTCCTCACACTGCTCCATGATCGCTATCATCACAATAATCCATGATCACTATCATGACAATAATACATGACCCTTTTCAACACAATGCTCCAGTACCACTTTCATCACAATGCTCCATGGCCCCTGTTATCCCAATGCTCCATGACCCCTGTCATCACAGTGGTCCATGCCCCTTGTCATCACAATGGCCCATGGCGCTTGTCATCACAAAGCTCCATGACAATATTCATCACAATGCTCCATGATACGTGTCATCACAATGCTCCATGGCCCTCATCATCACAATTCTCCATGACCCATGACACCACAATGCTCCATGATCACTTTCCTCACAATAATCCATGACCCCTTTCATTACAATACTCCAGTACGTCTTTCATCACAATGCTCCTTGCCCCCTGTCATCACAATGATCCATATCCCCTATCATCAAAATAATGCATTACCACTTCCATCAAAATGATCCATGACCCCTTTCATCACAATGCACCTTGGCCTGTGTCATCACAATACTCCATGACCCTTGTCATCACAATGCTCCCTGATTCTTTTCATCACAATGCTCCATGACCCCTCTCATTACAATACTCCGTGCTGTGACCTTCTCCAGGCTCCATGCCCTTGTCATCACAATCCTACATGACCCTTTTCATCACAATGTTAAATGACCCTTGTCATCACAATGCTCCATGGCCCTTCCCATGACAACGCTCCATGACTGCTTTCATCACAATGCTCCATGACCTCTGTCATCACAATGCTCCATGTTGTGGTCTTCACCATGCTCCCTGCCTTTGTCATCACAATCCTACATGACCCCCTTCTTCACAAGCCTCCATGACCACTTTCATCACAATGCTCTATGACGAGTTTCATCCCAATGCTCCATCACCCCTTTCATCACAATGCTCCTTGGCCCGTGTCATTACAACTCTCCATGAACCTTGTTATCACAAAGCTCTATGGCCCTTGTCATCACAATGCTCCATGAGCCATGTTATCACAATGCTCCATGACTCTTTTCATTCCTATGCTCAATGACCCATTTCATCACAATGCTCCATGACCGCCTTCCTCACAATGCTCCATGAGCGCTATCATCACAATAATCCATGATCACTATCATCACAATAATACATGACCCTTTTCAACACAATGCTCCAGTACCACTTTCATCACAATGCTCCATGGCCCCTGTTATCCCAATGCTCCATGACCCCTGTCATCACAGTGGTCCATGCCCATTGTCATCACAATGGTCCATGGTGCTTTTCATCACAAAGCTCCATGCCCACTGACATCACAATGCTCCATGAGCACATTAATCTCAAAGCTCCATGACAGGTTTCATCACAATGCTAAAGGCCCATGTCATTACAATGCTCAATGGCGCTTGTCATCACAATGCTCCATTACCACATTCATCACAATGCTCCATGACAACTGTCATCACAATGCTTCATGGGCCTTGTTGTCACAATGCTCCATGACCACTGACTTCACAATTCTCCATGGCCCTTGTCATTACAATGCTCCATGACTGCTTTCACCACAATGCACCATGGCCCTTGTCAACACATTGCTCCATGCCCCCTGTCATCACAAAGACCCATGACCACTTTTATCACAATGCTGCATTACCACTTTCATCACAATGCTCCCTGACCACTTTCCTCACAATGATCCATGACCCCTGTCATCACAATGCTCCATGATCCCTTTCATCACAATAATCCATTACCCCTTTCATCACAACACTCCAGTATGCCTTTTATCACAATGCTCCATGCCCCCTGCCATCACAATGCCCTGTGACCCCTGTCATCACAAAGCTCCATGGCCCTTTTCATCACAATGCTCCACGATACCTGTCATCACAACTCTCCATGGCCCTCATCGTCACAATGCTCCATGACCCCTTTCATCACAATGCTCCATGACCCCTGTCTTCAAAAAGTTTTATGACCCCTGTCATCACACTACCCTATGACCCCTGTCATCCCAAGGCTCCGTGGCCCTTGTCATCAGAATGCTCCATAACACCTGTCATCACGATCCTCCATGACCTTGTCATGACAACGCTCCATGTCCCCTGTCATCACAAGGCTCCATGGCCATTGACATCAGAATTCCCCATGACACCTGACAACACAATGCTCCAGTACGCCTTTCATCACAATACTCTAGGCCCCCTGTCATCACAATGCACCATGATCCTTTTCATGACAATAATCCATGACCCCTTTCATCACAATGCTCCAGTATGACTTTCATCACAATACTCGATGCCCCCTGTCATCACAATGCCCCATGACCACTGTCTTCAACATATTCAATGCCCCCTGTAGTCACAATGCTCCATAACCCCTGTCATCACAATGCTCCATAACCCCTGTCATCACAATGCTCCATGACCCCTGTCATCACAATTCTCCATGGCCCCTGTCATCACAATGCTCCATAGCCCTTGTCATCACAATGCTTCATGACCCCTGACATCACAATGCTCCGTGACACGTTTCATCACAATGCTTCATGCTCCTTGTCATCACAATTCTCCAGGACCACATTCATCACAAAGCTCCATGACACGTTTCATCACAATGCTAAACGGCTCTTTTCATCAAAATGCTCCATGGCGCTTGTCATCACAATGCTCCATGACCCATTTCAACACAATGCTCCATGACCGCTTTCAGCATAATGCTCCATGATCGCTATCATCACAATGATCCATGACCCCTTTCATCACAATGCACCTTGGCTCGTGTCATCACAATGCTCCATGCCCCTTGTCATCACAATAGTCCATGGCGCCTGTCATCACAATGCTCCATGCCCACTCTCATCACAATGCTCCAAGACCACATTCATCACAAAGCTCCATGACACGGTTCATCACAATGCTAAAAGGCCCATGTCATCACAATGCTCAATGGCGCTTGTCATCACAAAGCTCCATGAAAATATTCATCACAATGCTCCATGATACCTCTCATCACAATGCTCCATGGCCCACATCATCACAATTCTCCATGACCCATGACACCACAATGCTCCATGACCACATTCATTACAAATCTCCATGACCCATTTCATCACAATGCTAAAAAGCCCTTGTCATCAAAATGCTCCACGGCGGTTTTCATCACAATGCTCCATGCCCAATGTCATCACAATGCTCCATGACCACATGCATCACAATGCTCCATGAAATGTTTCACTACAATGCTCCATGATCCCTTTAATCACAATGCTCCATGACGATTTTCATCAAAATGCTCCATGGCCCCTCTCATCAAAATGCTCCATGCCCCGTGTCATCACAAGGCATCATGACTACTTTCCTCACACTGCTCCATGATCGCTATCATCACAATAATCCATGATCACTATCATGACAATAATACATGACCCTTTTCAACACAATGCTCCAGTACCACTTTCATCACAATGCTCCATGGCCCCTGTTATCCCAATGCTCCATGACCCCTGTCATCACAGTGGTCCATGCCCCTTGTCATCACAATGGTCCATGGTGCTTTTCATCACAAAGCTCCATGACAATATTCATCACAATGCTCCATGATACCTCTCATCACAATGCTCCATGGCCCTCATCATCACAATTCTCCATGACCCATGACACCACAATGCTCCATGACCACATTCATTACAAATCTCCATGACCCATTTCATCACAATGCTAAAAAGCCCTTGTCATCAAAATGCTCCACGGCGGTTTTCATCACAATGCTCCATGCCCAATGTCATCACAATGCTCCATGACCACATGCATCACAATGCTCCATGAAATGTTTCACTACAATGCTCCATGATCCCTTTAATCACAATGCTCCATGACGATTTTCATCAAAATGCTCCATGGCCCCTCTCATCACAATGCTCCATGCCCCGTGTCATCACAAGGCATCATGACTACTTTCCTCACACTGCTCCATGATCGCTATCATCACAATAATCCATGATCACTATCATGACAATAATACATGACCCTTTTCAACACAATGCTCCAGTACCAATTTCATCACAATGCTCCATGGCCCCTGTTATCCCAATGCTCCATGACCCCTGTCATCACAGTGGTCCATGCCCCTTGTCATCACAATGGCCCATGGCGCTTGTCATCACAAAGCTCCATGACAATATTCATCACAATGCTCCATGATACGTGTCATCACAATGCTCCATGGCCCTCATCATCACAATTCTCCATGACCCATGACACCACAATGCTCCATGATCAATTTCCTCACAATAATCCATGACCCCTTTCATTACAATACTCCAGTACGTCTTTCATCACAATGCTCCTTGCCCCCTGTCATCACAATGATCCATATCCCCTATCATCAAAATAATGCATTACCACTTCCATCAAAATGATCCATGACCCCTTTCATCACAATGCACCTTGGCCTGTGTCATCACAATACTCCATGACCCTTGTCATCACAATGCTCCCTGATTCTTTTCATCACAATGCTCCATGACCCCTCTCATTACAATACTCCGTGCTGTGATCTTCTCCAGGCTCCATGCCCTTGTCATCACAATCCTACATGACCCTTTTCATCACAATGTTAAATGACCCTTGTCATCACAATGCTCCATGGCCCTTCCCATGACAACGCTCCATGACTGCTTTCATCACAATGCTCCATGACCTCTGTCATCACAATGCTCCATGTTGTGGTCTTCACCATGCTCCCTGCCTTTGTCATCACAATCCTACATGACCCCCTTCATCAGAAGCCTCCATGACCACTTTCATCACAATGCTCTATGACGAGTTTCATCCCAATGCTCCATCACCCCTTTCATCACAATGCTCCTTGGCCCGTGTCATTACAACTCTCCATGAAACTTGTTATCACAAAGCTCTATGGCCCTTGTCATCACAATGCTCCATGAGCCATGTGATCACAATGCTCCATGACTCTTTTCATTCCTATGCTCAATGACCCATTTCATCACGATGCTCCATGACCGCCTTCCTCACAATGCTCCATGAGCGCTATCATCACAATAATCCATGATCACTATCATCACAATAATACATGACCCTTTTTAACACAATGCTCCAGTACCACTTTCATCACAATGCTCCATGGCCCCTGTTATCCCAATGCTCCATGACCCCTGTCATCACAGTGGTCCATGCCCATTGTCATCACAATGGTCCATGGTGCTTTTCATCACAAAGCTCCATGCCCACTGACATCACAATGCTCCATGAGCACATTAATCACAAAGCTCCATGACAGGTTTCATCACAATGCTAAAGGTCCATGTCATTACAATGCTCAATGGCGCTTGTCATCACAATGCTCCATTACCACATTCATCACAATGCTCCATGACAACTGTCATCACAATGCTTCATGGGCCTTGTTGTCACAATGCTCCATGACCACTGACTTCACAATTCTCCATGGCCCTTGTCATCACAATGCTCCATGACTGCTTTCACCACAATGCACCATGGCCCTTGTCAACACATTGCTCCATGACCCCTGTCATCACAAAGACCCATGACCACTTTTATCACAATGCTGCATTACCACTTTCATCACAATGCTCCCTGACCACTTTCCTCACAATGCTCCATGACCCCTGTCATCACAATGCTCCATGATCCCTTTCATCACAATAATCCATTACCCCTTTCATCACAGCACTCCAGTATGCCTTTTATCACAATGCTCCATGCCCCCTGCCATCACAATGCCCTGTGACCCCTGTCATCACAAAGCTCCATGGCCCTTTTCATCACAATGCTCCACGAAACCTGTCATCACAACTCTCCATGGCCCTCATCGTCACAATGCTCCATGACCCCTTTCATCACAAT
Source organism: Eschrichtius robustus (assembly GCF_028021215.1). NCBI lineage: Eukaryota > Metazoa > Chordata > Mammalia > Artiodactyla > Eschrichtiidae > Eschrichtius > Eschrichtius robustus. Next base: position 95,987 of record NW_027175597.1, read on the forward strand.
GCTCCATGACCCCTGTCTTCAAAAAGTTTTATGACCCCTGTCATCACACTACCCTATGACCCCTGTCATCCCAAGGCTCCGTGGCCCTTGTCATCAGAATGCTCCATAACACCTGTCATCACGATCCTCCATGACCTTGTCATGACAACGCTCCATGACCCCTGTCATCACAAGGCTCCATGGCCATTGACATCAGAATTCCCCATGACACCTGACAACACAATGCTCCAGTACGCCTTTCATCACAATACTCTAGGCCCCCTGTCATCACAATGCACCATGATCCTTTTCATGACAATAATCCATGACCCCTTTCATCACAATGCTCCAGTATGACTTTCATCACAATACTCGATGCCCCCTGTCATCACAATGCCCCATGACCACTGTCATCAACATATTCAATGCCCCCTGTAGTCACAATGCTCCATAACCCCTGTCATCACAATGCTCCATAACCCCTGTCATCACAATGCTCCATGACCCCTGTCATCACAATTCTCCATGGCCCCTGTCATCACAATGCTCCATAGCCCTTGTCATCACAATGCTTCATGACCCCTGACATCACAATGCTCCGTGACCCGTTTCATCACAATGCTTCATGCTCCTTGTCATCACAATTCTCCAGGACCACATTCATCACAAAGCTCCATGACACGTTTCATCACAATGCTAAACGGCTCTTTTCATCAAAATGCTCCATGGCGCTTGTCATCACAATGCTCCATGACCCATTTCAACACAATGCTCCATGACCGCTTTCAGCATAATGCTCCATGATCGCTATCATCACAATGATCCATGACCCCTTTCATCACAATGCACCTTGGCTCGTGTCATCACAATGCTCCATGCCCCTTGTCATCACAATAGTCCATGGCGCCTGTCATCACAATGCTCCATGCCCACTCTCATCACAATGCTCCAAGACCACATTCATCACAAAGCTCCATGACACGGTTCATCACAATGCTAAAAGGCCCATGTCATCACAATGCTCAATGGCGCTTGTCATCACAAAGCTCCATGAAAATATTCATCACAATGCTCCATGATACCTCTCATCACAATGCTCCATGGCCCTCATCATCACAATTCTCCATGACCCATGACACCACAATGCTCCATGACCACATTCATTACAAATCTCCATGACCCATTTCATCACAATGCTAAAAAGCCCTTGTCATCAAAATGCTCCACGGCGGTTTTCATCACAATGCTCCATGCCCAATGTCATCACAATGCTCCATGACCACATGCATCACAATGCTCCATGAAATGTTTCACTACAATGCTCCATGATCCCTTTAATCACAATGCTCCATGACGATTTTCATCAAAATGCTCCATGGCCCCTCTCATCACAATGCTCCATGCCCCGTGTCATCACAAGGCATCATGACTACTTTCCTCACACTGCTCCATGATCGCTATCATCACAATAATCCATGATCACTATCATGACAATAATACATGACCCTTTTCAACACAATGCTCCAGTACCACTTTCATCACAATGCTCCATGGCCCCTGTTATCCCAATGCTCCATGACCCCTGTCATCACAGTGGTCCATGCCCCTTGTCATCACAATGGCCCATGGCGCTTGTCATCACAAAGCTCCATGACAATATTCATCACAATGCTCCATGATACGTGTCATCACAATGCTCCATGGCCCTCATCATCACAATTCTCCATGACCCATGACACCACAATGCTCCATGATCACTTTCCTCACAATAATCCATGACCCCTTTCATTACAATACTCCAGTACGTCTTTCATCACAATGCTCCTTGCCCCCTGTCATCACAATGATCCATATCCCCTATCATCAAAATAATGCATTACCACTTCCATCAAAATGATCCATGACCCCTTTCATCACAATGCACCTTGGCCTGTGTCATCACAATACTCCATGACCCTTGTCATCACAATGCTCCCTGATTCTTTTCATCACAATGCTCCATGACCCCTCTCATTACAATACTCCGTGCTGTGATCTTCTCCAGGCTCCATGCCCTTGTCATCACAATCCTACATGACCCTTTTCATCACAATGTTAAATGACCCTTGTCATCACAATGCTCCATGGCCCTTCCCATGACAACGCTCCATGACTGCTTTCATCACAATGCTCCATGACCTCTGTCATCACAATGCTCCATGTTGTGGTCTTCACCATGCTCCCTGCCTTTGTCATCACAATCCTACATGACCCCCTTCTTCACAAGCCTCCATGACCACTTTCATCACAATGCTCTATGACGAGTTTCATCCCAATGCTCCATCACCCCTTTCATCACAATGCTCCTTGGCCCGTGTCATTACAACTCTCCATGAACCTTGTTATCACAAAGCTCTATGGCCCTTGTCATCACAATGCTCCATGAGCCATGTTATCACAATGCTCCATGACTCTTTTCATTCCTATGCTCAATGACCCATTTCATCACAATGCTCCATGACCGCCTTCCTCACAATGCTCCATGAGCGCTATCATCACAATAATCCATGATCACTATCATCACAATAATACATGACCCTTTTCAACACAATGCTCCAGTACCACTTTCATCACAATGCTCCATGGCCCCTGTTATCCCAATGCTCCATGACCCCTGTCATCACAGTGGTCCATGCCCATTGTCATCACAATGGTCCATGGTGCTTTTCATCACAAAGCTCCATGCCCACTGACATCACAATGCTCCATGAGCACATTAATCTCAAAGCTCCATGACAGGTTTCATCACAATGCTAAAGGCCCATGTCATTACAATGCTCAATGGCGCTTGTCATCACAATGCTCCATTACCACATTCATCACAATGCTCCATGACAACTGTCATCACAATGCTTCATGGGCCTTGTTGTCACAATGCTCCATGACCACTGACTTCACAATTCTCCATGGCCCTTGTCATTACAATGCTCCATGACTGCTTTCACCACAATGCACCATGGCCCTTGTCAACACATTGCTCCATGCCCCCTGTCATCACAAAGACCCATGACCACTTTTATCACAATGCTGCATTACCACTTTCATCACAATGCTCCCTGACCACTTTCCTCACAATGATCCATGACCCCTGTCATCACAATGCTCCATGATCCCTTTCATCACAATAATCCATTACCCCTTTCATCACAACACTCCAGTATGCCTTTTATCACAATGCTCCATGCCCCCTGCCATCACAATGCCCTGTGACCCCTGTCATCACAAAGCTCCATGGCCCTTTTCATCACAATGCTCCACGATACCTGTCATCACAACTCTCCATGGCCCTCATCGTCACAATGCTCCATGACCCCTTTCATCACAATGCTCCATGACCCCTGTCTTCAAAAAGTTTTATGACCCCTGTCATCACACTACCCTATGACCCCTGTCATCCCAAGGCTCCGTGGCCCTTGTCATCAGAATGCTCCATAACACCTGTCATCACGATCTTCCATGACCTTGTCATGACAACGCTCCATGTCCCCTGTCATCACAAGGCTCCATGGCCATTGACATCAGAATTCCCCATGACACCTGACAACACAATGCTCCAGTACGCCTTTCATCACAATACTCTAGGCCCCCTGTCATCACAATGCACCATGATCCTTTTCATGACAATAATCCATGACCCCTTTCATCACAATGCTCCAGTATGACTTTCATCACAATACTCGATGCCCCCTGTCATCACAATGCCCCATGACCACTGTCTTCAACATATTCAATGCCCCCTGTAGTCACAATGCTCCATAACCCCTGTCATCACAATGCTCCATAACCCCTGTCATCACAATGCTCCATGACCCCTGTCATCACAATTCTCCATGGCCCCTGTCATCACAATGCTCCATAGCCCTTGTCATCACAATGCTTCATGACCCCTGACATCACAATGCTCCGTGACACGTTTCATCACAATGCTTCATGCTCCTTGTCATCACAATTCTCCAGGACCACATTCATCACAAAGCTCCATGACACGTTTCATCACAATGCTAAACGGCTCTTTTCATCAAAATGCTCCATGGCGCTTGTCATCACAATGCTCCATGACCCATTTCAACACAATGCTCCATGACCGCTTTCAGCATAATGCTCCATGATCGCTATCATCACAATGATCCATGACCCCTTTCATCACAATGCACCTTGGCTCGTGTCATCACAATGCTCCATGCCCCTTGTCATCACAATAGTCCATGGCGCCTGTCATCACAATGCTCCATGCCCACTCTCATCACAATGCTCCA